>NC_053164.1:12736666-12889166 GCF_016835505.1 Polypterus senegalus | reverse complement strand
TGGTAAATATTAGTTGAAATGTGGAAGTGAAGAGAGGACATGTAATATACAGTATATATATTTTAATTATTGTTTTCTCAAGATAGCAAAATATTTTTTTCAAAAGCTTGAGAAAACTACACTTTGCTTTCTTGAGATAACAGAATGATTTTTTTTTAGATCTTGAGATAATTAAATATTTTCCCAAAGCTTAAGTATCTTATTGGATGCCATATGATAACTGCACTGTGGGTTACTAAAGATCTTGTGTATGAAGTGCAATACTAGTAGGAACCAGAGGGCATTTTGCAAAGAAGACACAGGAAGCTCAGAAGAAATTTACCAAATTAAATTTGGCACATGGATGGTTATGATAAACTCAAAGCAGGTTGGGACTGGGTGGTTAGGGTTGGTTTGCCCAAAAATAATCAAATCAGATTTCGATACTGAAATTGTGATGATATTGCAGTCTGACACAAAGCAGTACAAAACACTCATAAACTATTCAACATGATTACATTGCTAGTGGAAATGCATGATGTAAATAGGTTTAGATGTGTGCACATATCACAAGTGTTTTCATCATTTTTAATATTAGTTTTTGTAATATTACTTTCATGAGTTAGAATTAGAACAATCTAGACGAGAACAGGCCATTCAGCCCAACAAAGCTCGCCAGTCCTATCCACTTGCTTCCTCCAAGAAAACATCAAGTCGAGTTTTGAAAGTCCCTAACGTCTTACTGTCTACCACACTACTTGGTAACTTATTCCAAGTGTCTATCGTTCTTTGTGTAAAGAAAAACTTCCTCATGTTTGTGCGAAATTTACCCTTAACAAGTTTCCAACTGTGTCCCCGTGTTCTTTATGAGCTCATTTTAAAATACAAGTCTCGATCGACTGTACTAATTTCCTTCATAATTTTAAACACTTCAATCATGTCACCTCTTAATCTTAGCAAGCTCATCAAGAGCAAAGGTTAAGTTTCATTTTCTTAAGATCTCTAGAAATGTATCCCATTGTCTCAAGAAAGCAAATATATATAAACTGCTCAAAAACATTAAAGGACCACTTTTTAATGAGAGTACAGCATCAAGTCAATGAACCTTGTGGGCTGTTGATCAGGTCAGTGAAGTAGCAGAGGGGCTTGTTCATCAGTTTCAGCTGCTTTGGTGCACTAGAGGGGCAACAATGAGACGACCCCCAAAACAAGAATGACCAGGTTAACAGGTGGAGGGAGGCCACTGACATTTTTCCCTCCCTCGTTTCTGACTTTTTGTCACTCAGTGTCAGTGTCACTACTGGTACAATGAAGTGATAACCTGTGTCTTTGTGTCTCTGTGTCTGTGTCTTTGAATTCAGCCCTCTGTCGGTTGATCATTGTCATTTCCATCAAACGATGTGCCATCCTTTTGTTCCTAACACATTACCATATCAGTCCATAACAGTAGAGATATTCAGCAGGATTTTTTTTCCCCATTGAGATCTGATATGTTTTCAAAGTGTTCCTTTAATTATTTTGAGCAGTTTATATATACACACACGCACTCAGAATGTCTAAAATAACTCACGTTTATTTCTAACAATCCTGCACTCAACACAGTGCTCAAATCAGCATAGTGCTAAGTCTATCTTTCCTTCTGCCACCTCACTCCATTCCTCCTAAGCTTCGTCCTCCTCCTCCTCCCCCCGACTCTGGCTCCTGAATGGAGTGAGGTGGCCTCCTTTATAGATCACCCGGAAATACTCCAGGTTTCTCCCAATTGACATCCAGCAGCACTTACGGGTGTGGCAGAAGTGCTGCATGCTCAGACTCTGGAGCTGTTCAGGCGCCCCTTGGTGGAGGCCATGGACCCCCAGCTTCTGAGCTCCAATTCCATGGCCCCGATGTAAACCAAGGGGGCTGCCCTCTCATGTCCCGGGGGAGGTACTACTGGTAGTATGCCCATTCCCACAGTCTTCTCTTCAAAAGGGCATCCTGTCTGGGCATATATATATATATATATATATATATATATATATATATATATATATATATATATATATATATATATATATATATATATATATATATATATATTGTCACACACGCGCATGGGAGGCAGCTAAAGGGCTCGAGTGAAGGCAGTTCTGAGCCATGCCGGGATGTGGCAGAGCGCACTAACTCTCTTCTCACTTCCCTGTAGACCTAACCCGGAGGTTCCACCTGTCTCTCTGGACGTCACTTCTGGGACCGAGCCAATGGAGACAGACCTTGCCAGCTCCGCCCCCTGATGTCACATCCGGGACTAAACCAATGAACGATGAACACGCGTCCGATCCTTATGACCTCACTTCCTGCCTCCCCTTTAAAAGCCTTCCCTTTTCCCTTCTCTGACAGTCTTGTTTTGGACTCTGTTGTAAGCACTTCAGTGCTGTATTTGCATGAAAAGAAACGACTTTGCAGCCAGGATACCTAATTACATGGGTGGCTGCCCCAAACCTTTTCTGTCTTTGTCTCGTTTGTGACAATATATATATATATATATATATGTGGCAGAAAAGTAATGAGACTGATTTTTTAATTTTTTTCAAACATCAATGTTATCCCCTTCAAAGTAGTTCCCTTGGACAGCTACACACCGATGGAGACGTTGTTCCCACTGTTGGTAGCAGCGCTGGAAGTCTTCAACCGTTATGGTCTTCAGCATGTCCGTTACACTCTTTTCGATGATTTGTAAAGTCCCGAAATGACGTCCTTTGAGGACATTTTTCAGTTTAGGAAAAAGGAAAAGTCACACGGACTGAGGTCAGGTGAATAAGAGGGCTGGGGAACCACAGGAATGCCTTTTGAGGTCAAAAATTCTGTTATGGAGAGGGCAGTTTTTCGGCACCATTTTGGCACAGACCTTTCACATGTGCAAATGATCAGTCAAAATTTGATGAACGGTAAATCTGTTCACATTTAATTGTTCACTCAACATTCTTAATGTTAAACGACGGTCTGATCTCACAAGAGTGTTCACACGTTCGATGTTTTCATTGGTTTTCAAAGTTGAAGGCCTCCCTGAACGGTTTTCATCTTCAACGTGTTTTCTGCCTTCCAAAATGATTTGTGCCAGCGAAAAACTTGAGCTCGGGATAAAGAATGTTCCCCATAGGCCTGTTTTAACTTTTCAAACGTCACACTTGCCGTTTAATGGCACAATGTTGCTCCAAATTCCGCTGTTTCATTTTGCGTGACGCACAACCAAAAACACAACTTCGCTAATAGCAGTCACAAAAATCACGTAGTTAATGGAAGGAGCTGAAACTCGCACTGAGCTATGGGAGGGTACTGATACACGTGCTCTATCAAGGACAACAGCGCAGCATTGCCAGATCGCTTGCAGTGTTGCCAGTCTCATTACTTTTCTGCCACACCTCGTATATATAGTGGTGCAATAGTAACCATGCTGCCTCGCAGTTAGGAGCCCTAGGTTCGCTTCCCGGGTCCTCCCTGCATGGAGTTTGCATTTTCTCCCAGCGTCTGTGTGGGTTTTCTCCTGGTGCTCCAGTTTCCTCTCACAGTCCAAAGACATACAGGTTAGGTGGTTCTAAATTGTTCCTAGTGTGTGCTTGGTGTGTGTGTGTGTTTGTGTGTGTCCTGCGGTGGGTTGGCACCCTGCCCAGGATTGGTTCCTGCCCTGTGCCCTGTGTTGGCTGGGATTGGCTCCAGCAGACCCCCGTGAACTTGTAGTTAGGATTCAGCGGGTTGGAAAATGGATGGAGATATATATATTGAATATATATTCCATATTGAAGCCCATACTGGCTGCATTTGAGTCTGTTTGTAAATACATATTAATTTTGCAAGTGATTTTAATCTGATATATTTATCCTGCATCTGCAAAGTTAACTAAAATACAATTAATCAGAGAATGTTGGAGAATGACTGACTGACTAATTAATCAGACAGATTGACCTAATAGACAAACATGAATACCAGCTACGTGTTGACTGCAAATTCTTTACAGTGCAGGACGTCTGTGAATTCCTCAGCTCATAATGGTAAGTGCTCAAAGATGCTTTGAGCTGAATCATTACTGCCAGATCTGTATAAATACAGTATTGTTCACCATAATGTTTGGGACAAAGACACATTTTTGCTTTATTGAACCCTCTGCTCCACAGTTTAAAATTACAAATCAAATAATTCAGACATGGTTAAAATACTCATTGGAAACTTTAATTTAAGAGAATGTGCAAACATTTTGGTCACATCAGGTAGAAATGACAACACTTTTTCTACTTAGGACACCATAATGTTTGGAGCAATTAGCATCACAGTTGTTTCTGATTCCTCAGGTGTGTTTCATGGCTTCATAAGATACCTCTGCAGTCTGTAGTTGCCATTGTTCAACATGAAGGCAAGAGCTGTGCCAATGAAAGTCAAAGAAGCCAATATGAGACTGACAAACAAGAATAAAATCATTCGAGACATCAGAAACACCTTAGGATAACCAAAATCAACTGTTTGGAATATCATGAAGAAGAAAGAACACACTGGTGAGCTCAGTAATCACAAAGGGACTGGTAGGCCACAGAAGACCTCTGTGTACTCACCAAACTATATGAAGAACACAGTGTCATCATCTAATCCACAGGTGTCAAACTCCAGGCATGGAGGGCCGCAGTGGGAGCAGGTTTTCTTTCTAACCCTTTTCCTAATCAGTGTCCAGTTTTCACTGCTAATTAACTTTATCCATCCATCCATTTTCTAACCCGCTGAATCCGAATACAGGGTCACGGGGGTCTGCTGGAGCCAATCCCAGCCAACACAGGGCACAAGGCAGGAACCAATCCTGAGCAGGGTGCCAACCCACCGCAGTAATTAACTTTATTCCCTCTATATTTAATATCCCTGTTTTTAAGGATTACGTCTTCTGAGTTGATTCTTTTCTTCATTAAATAACAGCCAAACAGAAATGAGACATGAAACGAGCCAACAGATGAGCAGCTAAATCGTGGCTTCAAACTCCAACCAGTTCCTTAATGAGAAGCTGATTCTTGCTGTTAATTAAACCCGTTATTCAATTCCATGGCTTGTTGCTGCTCTCTTTCTGCCACAGCAGACATTTCCAGAACTGTTGATATTCTGTTTTTTTCTAAGAACTACAAAAATGATTTGGTAACCTGAGGGATCAACCTTACTGAGACCTTCATCTTTATTTTCAGATTTTGTTTGATTTGTGCAGGTGAGCTGGTCATGTCCTGCTTGTTTTATGTCTCATTACTGTGCGGCTGCTAATTAAGGAAAAAACAACTAAGGGGCCTGAGCCAAGCTAATTAAAGCTAAGGCTAAAGAAGTTAATTAGCATCAAAAATTGGTCACGAATTAAGAAGGTGGTTAGAATGAAAACCGGCAGCCACTGTGGCCCTCCAGGACTGGAGTTCGACACCCCTGATCTAATCAATGCACAATGTCATAGTTTTTTCGAGCCAACTATACAAGAATTTTTCTAGCGTGCTGGGAACGAATGTATAGAGTGTAACCAATCAACTTATAGGTGGTGGTGAGCAAAGAAGGGTGATAACACACGTTTTAATGTTAGTCAATTTGAGAGACTGCAGTGGGCTGTCACCCTTCCTGGAGTTTGTTTCCTGCCCTGTGCCCTGTTGGCTGGGATTGGCTCCAGCAGACCCCCGTGACCCTGTAGTTAGGATATAGCGGGTTGGATAATGGATGGATGGATGGTCTATTAGAGAGATGGATATCTTTTGAATTAAATCAGCCATCAGCAATGCAGCCAATGTCTGCCGCTGCAGTCCTGTTGCCGTTTTGAGTGTTTGCATTTATTTTGCTGTGTTTCCTGTGCCATGCCACTTTGAAGATTATTGTTGTGTCCATAACAATTACTTTTGAACTTTTGAAATCGCTTCAGTTTTTTTTGTCCAGTGCCTCCTGCCTCACTAGTACGAGAAAAACCCCCACATACAGCATACGGTTGACTCCTCTTGATGCCTGGCTATGCAAGATGTGAAGCTTTTTCAGGTTCCTTCCTATTTTGCACCTTTAGACTTAAGCTCTCATTTTTAGGCCATTATTGGACCATGTTTTTTTGCATAATATAATGGGAATTTCTGTGTCACCTACTGTACCAGGGTGACCTTCATGTTATTACAGTTCTCCTTTGTTCTTCTGTTTTGCTGCTTACCTGTTCCTAATGGGTGTGATTGGAAGCATACTTAAAGTAATACTTTGACTGTATCCTTTATCCAAGGTGACTTACATTTATAATATAATTTGTTACATTTCCTTTAGTTTTCAAAGTCCAAAACCTTACCCTGTACACCACACTAGCTCTCTATGTTTTTAGGTGGGAGCAGGGAAATTTATTATCTAATATACTGTATTGTAACACTAGTGCTGAGTGCTAACATGAATTCTGTTGCTCTTTACGTGGCTTTTTTATGTGGCTCGCCACCCTTAACAGGACTGCTCACTTTTGCTGCGCTAGATGGAATTCTGTTTCTGACATTACCGGCTTTCCGTTGGTTTTGAAGCTGCTCATTTACGAGATGGAATGCCAGCTTTACTGTGGGTGACTCATCCCTGACTGATACGACTTCTCAATGCCATTACATAGCCCTCCTTTCAAAGTCGATGTCACTAGCAACCACTTCAAACTCCTTGAAATGGTGCAGCATATTAGAATCAGTGAGGTAGTTTTCTTCCATTTCAGGTTTGCATCGGGGGGACAAGAGCTTATCAGCAGGGGTCTTAAGCGCTTTGCTGTTAGTTGGCGCAACGGGATCGAAAATCCCATACGCGGACGGGAAGTCCCGAGTGAACATAAAAGTGAACCTGGTGTAGGAAGTCCTAATGGATGGACAGACATCCCAGACTAAACTTATGGTTCCTTACCCAGGCAGGAAGCCTCAAACAAATGGACTGGCATTCCAACTGGACATGGGCATAATACTTTAACTGGTCATGATAAAAGACGAGGACAGGGAAGGACTGTTTGTGAGGGTTGTTTAATCCCCCCAGGCATTAGATGGCAGCAGCCCTTCCATATCAGCACCCATTCTGGAACCAGCAAAGAATGCCAGGAGTTGTAGTCCAGCAGCACAGCCTTGCAGGGGTCATTGGGAGTCTAAAGTGGGCACTGCAGGGAGACACGATCCTCAATTTATGGGGGATTGCTAACGCCTGGTTCCATCACAATGTATATACCGGCTGTTACAGACTCAAATTAAATGTATGTTTTTATTCTATAATAGTAACAATAAGAGCAGTTCACTACTCAAAATGATAAATGCAGAAAGAACCCGGAATTGAACCTGCAACATCTTGATTATGAGATAGCAGCTCTTACTTCCACAGCAGTGAAGAGGATGTGTCAGTCTGGTCCCCTAACCCAATTTCTTTTTCTTCGGTTATATTCTTGAATAAAAACGCACTTGCTTTGTTACACTTGTACCTTTTGTGAATGTGTTTATTTGATAATTGGACTTCAGTCTTCACACATTATACCAGTGTTTCTCAACCTGTGGGGCACGCCCCCCTAGGAGGGGGCATGAGATATCTACAAGGGGGGCACGAAAAAAATGGAAATCGAATTAGAAGCAGGGCGGCATGGTGGCGCAGTGGTAGTGCTGCTGCCTCGTAGTAAGGAGACCTGGGTTCACTTCCCGGGTCCTCCCTGCATGGAGTTTGCATGTTCTCCCCGTGTCTGCATGGGTTTCCTCCCACAGTCCAAAGACGTGCAGGTTAGGTGCATCCTAAATGGTCCCTAGTGTGTGTGTGTGTGCCCTGTGGTGGGCTGGCATTCTGCCCGGGGTTTGTTTCCTGTCTTGCGCCCTGTGTTGGCTGGGATTGGCTCCAACAGACCCCCGTGACCCTGTAGTTAGGATATAGCAGGTTGGATAATGGATGGATGGATGGAATTAGAAGCTATTTATTGAAACAAATTTGTTTATTGCAACTGTTTATGGTAGAAAAATCACAAAGAGTATGTCGATTGTTGGCTCTATGGTATTAGTGTAAATGACCACATGTCGTTATGTGTCATTTGCAAACGAGCCGTCTCTATGAGCCAATTCTTTGTAGTGAACAAGAAATGCCAACTCTTGTCAGGTAGGGCCAAATCTTCAGCCATAGAGAATCCATACAGGAAGGGGTGGGACTTTATTTTGATGGGCACACCATGTGGCCAATCAAATGCAAAGACAGACTAGGATCATACCATTATGTGATTGAAGGAAGGGGGGGCAGACACTCTGAAGATAGCGAGTGTAGTGGTACAGGTCAGGTATACAGAGAGACGGGGAGCCAGATTTAAATGCAAGCATGTCAGGGAAAAGTGAAGAAATGAGTGAAAACTGAAAAAGAAGCAGAATCTGGCTGCATTTCAATGATATTGGAGACTGCAAAGCTGAAAATATCTGTCAGGGCAGGGTCAACAACAAACCTGCACAGACATCTAAGAAACACTCACCCGTCGGTGCAGCTGGAGGAGAGCTTACCCTCTCTCGTCCAGCTGCCATCCACTGACCCTGGAAAAGTGTCCTATTTTGAGCCAAGTACCTCTGCTGCAGCATCCACTGTCTTGCCAAAAAACTGCAGGTATATCACAGTCTTCTGCAGCTCAAACCAGATAAGCACATCTCTCTCTATATAAAAAAAATCCTGGATTGGAAAAGCAAGGCAACAATGCGTGATAAGTTCTCGGAAGACATTTAAAAGACCCGCAAGACAAAAAAGACTAGCCACGAAGCGTCTCGTGGGGACCATAAACATGAGACTTGGTGTCAAGAGATTGTCCCAGGCAGGGCCGGATTTAGATGAAAAGAGGCCCTAGGCTATTCCACTTATTTGGCCCTTTCACCTCCCATTTTTAAGTTTGTTCAAATTGCTAACAATTTGAATGTAGGCCCCTCTTGATCTTGAGGCCCTAGGCTGAAGCCTAGTTAGCCTATAGGAAAATCCGGCCCTGCACGAGGGTAAGTCTCTCGGGGACGTGGAACATAAGATTCTTGCAAGACACGCCATTCTTATCAAATAAGTTCACTGACAGCCAGCAAAACATTCAGTCATGTGAAGTCATGTGACACACACAGATCCTGTGCTCTCAGCAAAGAAGAAAGAACAGTGCGGAGAAAAGAGACCCAAGGCACGATACTTATGCAGAGAAAGGTACAGAATATTAAAGCAGTAAAATTCAAAAGTATTGTAGCGTCCCAGCCAAGCTGAAGCCTGTTTTGTTTTAAGTGACTGTTAGGTCTGATCGAGGGAGGTTAGAGTACAGCACAGAAGACTGATAGTTGGATGCTGATTGATGCGGTAAGGGGGAGGCGAGAGCCGTGGGAAGGAGGGTTGGAGAAGGTGCTAGAAAGTTGTGTTTGGGGTTACGCAGTCGCCGATTGTTAAAGTAGAACTTTTGTGACACTTTATTACGTCAGTCACTAAAGTATCAAAAAATAGATAGCACAGATCGCATTGGCTCAAACAAAAGGAAATTAGTTTAAGTCAGAGAATTTCAAAAATGGTTTTTAACTCACATGCATTTATTAGTTACTTTGCAAAAAAAATTATTAACTGCTGAGGATGTGGATCATTTTATCTGTGCTGAAATTCCAAACAGAGAAACCTATCCGAAATTATGGTACAAAGTCATTAAACACAAGTCTCATAGACCTCATTTAAAAGATTCAGCATCTTGGGATACGAAAGATTCCAAATATTGCAGTGGTTCTCAACCTGTGGAGTGGGCCCCCCTAGGGTGGCATGAAGTAACAAAAAGGGGGGCACGAAGATGTGAAAAAAAGAAAACGAATCAAAAATATAAAAAAAAAATCTGTTGAAACCAAAACAAATTAACTTAAACTACATTCTGATACTAGAAAATAAATATAGAGTTAGGTAAATGTCGATAAAAGTTAAGTAGGTATAATAAAATATGCATCTACATTTCAAAAAAATGTTAGGGGGGAGCGCAATTAAAACTGTGTCACAAAAACGAGACATGGACAGATAAAGGGTTGGGGCAGCCACCCGTATAATGTGGTATCCTGGCTGCAAAAAGTCATTTTTTCAAATAATCAGCACTGAAGTGCATTCAACTGAGTCCAGAACAAGAGGAAACAAAGGAAAAGGGGCAGGTTTTAAAGGGGGAGACAGGAAGTGAGGTCATATGGATCCGGCACGTGGTCTTCCACCATTGGTTCATAGCCGGACGTGACATCAGTGAGACTGGAGCTGGTGTGGCTGGCTTCCATTGGCTCAGTCCTGGAAGTGATGTCAGGAGAGCCAGGTGAAATCCCCCGGGGATGGTCTACAGGCAAGGGAGAAAAAGAGTCAGTGCACTCTGCCACACCCCGGCATGCCTCCGAACTGCCTTCACTCAAGCCCTTTAGCTGCGCACATGTGTGACAACTGTTATGAAAACTCGGGTCGCAAATACTTAAAGGTTGAGAAGCACTGAAATATTGTTTTTACAGAAGTTCTGAAATAAAAGTGAAACTAATGAAATAGCAACTAATCAAAGAAAAAAAAATCTCACAAGTGTGTATCCGGAAAACCAAACACAGGGGTTGGTGAGCGAAGCGAGTAGGGGGCAAAACCCCCTTCGTTTATTCAAAACAAACGACCCCAGCCAAACAGATCAGTGTTGATGAGGAGCTGACTAAAATGATATACAGTTCCTTTTAAGCTATTTTTCGTTGTGGAGGACAAAGGATTTAAAACTTTTGTCCAGGCCTTAAACACCACGTATGTTCTCCCCAGTAGAAAAACCTTGTCCCAAATAATGATCCTACAACTATATAACATAGAGCATGCATTGTGGCAAGACAGGGTCAAAAAAAGCTTCAGCTGTTTGCCTGACAACTGACTGCTGGACATCCAGAACGACCTGCTCATACATGTTTGTCACTTGTCACTTTATTGACGACATCCTGCCTTCTTGACCGTTGTGAGTTTGCCAAGAGACATACTGCAGAAAATCTGGCAGAGGAGCTACTAAGAGTGGCAAAAGAGTGGCAAGTAGACAAAAAAATGTTGTGCTGGGTTACTGATAACACAGCAAATATAACAAAAATCATAAAAATGTTGCAGTGCAACCCATGTCTTGCACACACAATAAACTTGATGATTAAAGATGTGTGTCGATTGACTTAAATTAAGGAATGCTACAATTAGTGGCGTCACTTGTCATTTCAAGACTAATCTAGACACGTGTATAGATAGGCCTGTCTGCCCGTAAGCAAACATCATAATTCAAGTTCATTCCTCTCTCTTACCCTTATATGTAACTTCTGTAGTCGCTAATATGTCAGTAATTGAATTTATAAATAAGAAGTGATAGTATTCTTATGGGTATTTATAATATTTGTAATTTGATTTTTATTATTATAGAACCAGTAAAGGCGCACTGCATGGTAACGTGCAGTGAATACACTTGACTTATAGTTTTCCTACACTTTCTCTATTCGTTTACCATTCATTTGCTCAGAGGTTGATGCACCTGCTGTTTCCTGAGCAGCTCTTCTTTTTTCCACCCTAGTTGCCCGCTTCTTCTCTTCTTCATTTGGCAGCTTTTCGCATTAAAACGGATTAAGTCAGTGTTTCTGTTGCAATTACTTAGTAAGTTTTCCTTAATTTTTCACTTAAGTTGGCACTTAAGTCTTCAATCTGCCTCAAGAATGATTTAAGATATGAAGAGGTAGGTGAAGTGACGGCGAAGGTGGTAGGGATGAGAATGGCGCCCGTATGCATGCGCCACACAGCCGCCCTGCTGGCCGCTACCAAGAGTTGATTCTACAATAAAATTAAATAAAAATTAAAAGAGGAATAACCTTGGAGGTCAATCATCACCCCAAAAGCGGACAGTAGATGTCACGTAGTATATGTGCATCAAATTTCAAACGGATCAAATGAAGGAAGTTGAGAAAGGAAGACTGCAAGGTTGAGTTTAGGGAGGAGGTTAGACAGGCACTGGGTGGTAGTGAAGAGTTATCAGACAGCTGGTAAACTACAGCAGAAGTAGGAAGGATGACAGCAAGAAGTGTGCTTGGCATGACATCTGGACAGAGGAAGAGGAAAAAGGAAACCTGGTGGTGAAATGGGCAAGTATAGGAGAGTATACAGAGGAAGAGGATGGCAAAGAAGAACTGGGATAGTCAGAGAGACACAGAAAGTAGACAAGAGTACAAGGAGATAAGACACAAGGTGAAGAGAGAGGTGGTGAAGGCTAAAGAAAAGGCGTATGATGACTTGTAAAAGAGGTTGAACACTGAGGATGGAGAAAAGGACCGATGGGCTACAGAGAGGGACCGAATTGGGAAAGATGTGCAGCAGGTTAGGGTAATAAATGATGAAGATGGAAACGTACTCACAAGTGAGGAGAGTGTGTTGAGCAGATGGAAAGAGTACTTTGAGAGGCTGAGTAATGAAGAGAATGAGAGAGAGAAGGTCAGATGATGTGGAGACAGTGAATCAGGAACTGTAGCAGATTAGCAAGGAGGAAGTAAGGACAGAAATGAAGAGGATGAAAAATGGAAAGGCTGTTGGTCCAGATGACATACCTGTGGAAGCATGGAGGTGTTTAGGAGAAAAGGCAGTGGAGTTTTTAACCAAATAGTTTAATGAAATCTTGGAAAGTGAGAGGATGCCTGAGGAGTGGAGAAGAAGTTTACTGGTATTGATATTTAAGAAAAAGAAGGATGTGCAGGACTGTAGTAACTACAGGGGGATAAAATTAATGAGCCACAGCATGAAGGTATGGGAAAGAGTAGTGGAAGTTAGGTTAAGACAAGCCTACTAGGGTTGTTTTTTGGGAGTTTTCCTTGTCTTCTTAGAAAGTCAAGGCTGGGGGGCTGTTAAGAGGCAGGGCCTGTTAAAGCCCATTTTGGCACTTCTTGTGTGATTTTGGGCTATACAAAAATAAATTGTATTGTATTGTATTGTATTGTATTGTATTAAGAAGAGAAGTGATGATTAACAAGCAGCAGTGTGGTTTCATGCCAGAAAGATCACCACAGATGCAGTGTTTGCTCTGGGGTTGTTGATGGAGAAGCACAGAGAAGGCCAGAAGGAGTTGCATTGCGTCTTTGTGGACCTGGAGAAAGCATATGACAGGGTGCCTCATGAGGAGTTGTGGGATTATATGAGGAAGTCAGGAGTGGCAGAGAAGTATGTAAGAGTTGTACAGAATATGCACGAGGGAAGTGTGACAGAGGTGAGTCTGTAGAAGGCGCGACGGATGAATTCAACGTGGAGGTGGGATTACATCAGGGGTTGGCTCTGAGCCCTTTCTTATTTGCAATGGTGATGGACAGGTTGACAGACGAGATTAGACAAGAGTCCTCTTGGACTATGATGTTTGCTGATGTCATTCTGATCTGTAGTGAGAGTAGGGAGCAGGTTGAGGAGACCCTGGAGAGCTGGAGATATGTTCTATAGAGGAGAAGAATGAAGGTCAGTAGGAACAAAACAAAATACATGTGTGTGAATGAGAGGAAGGTCAGAGAAATGGTGAGAATACAAGGAGTAGAGTTGGCAAAGGTGGATTTTAAATTCTTGGGATCAACAGTACAGAGTAATAAGGATTGTGGAAGAGAAGTGAAGAAGAGAGGGCAGGCAGGGTGGAATGGGTGGAGAAGAGTGTCAGGAGTGATTTGTGACAGACGGGTTTCAGTAAGAGTGAAAGGGAAGGTCTACAGGCCAGCTATGTTATATGGGCTGGAGACGGTGGCACAGGAGACAGAGCTGGAGGTGGCAGAGTTAAAGTTGCTAAGATTTGCATTGGGTGTGACGAGGATGGACAGGATTAGAAATGAGGACATTAGAGGGGCAGCTCAGGTGGGACGGTTTGGAAACAACGTCAGAGAGACAAGATTGCGTTAGTTTGGACATGTGCAGAGGAGAGATGCTGAGTATATTGGTGATGTTAAAGATAGAGCTGCCAGGCAAGAAGAAAAGAGAAAGGTTATTTGATGTGGTGAGAGAGGACATGAAGGTGGTGGGTGTGACAGAGCAAGATGTAGAATACAAGAAGAGATGGAAACAGGATGATCTGCTGTGGCAGCCCCCAATCTGATCAGCCAAAAGAAAAAGAAGAAGATAAAGAGGTAAAGCCTTAACGTTACTATCAGAAAACTTCAAAACATCATCGGAAATTCCAGTTTGTGATTCAGAGTGTCATGAAGTTGTGATGTCATTCCTGTTCAAACATGACCTCTCACTCCTAAGTGGGAGTCGGTGTAGAACACTTCATAAATTTTCTTATGTCCTGATCTGAGGTAGGACAAATTGTTATTCTAGTGTAACTTTTAGTGCATTTCCCAGTAGTAATTCTGAGATGCATGATAAATGCAGGCCCAGATGGTTTGTTTGTCCTCCCATGTCCCATCGATTTTATTACATTAATTAATGCATTATAATTTTCCCAATGTGAATAAATGTGTGTGTGTGTGTACATGTATCCTGCCTTCATGTCTGTTCGCTACTTTGCCTCCAACAGTACCAAGGATGTGTCTTGACCCCCAAGGCCCTAATCCATATTAAAAGGATGGATGGAAAGTTCTTTAAGTGCTTCATTTTAAAATTTTATTTCAACTTAATTGTGTGTATGATATCAAACTCAATGTGACACCGACTATCTCATTGTTTTTTAAATCCATATAACTCACCTGTCTCATACGTAGCATATTTATTATTTGAACTGCAAGTTTGTGTTTCTAGGGCCATCGAGTAAATACAATTAAATTGCTCGTCTCACATTGATTCCTGTTTATGGCCATATGAGACACATTTTCCGTGAACAAATCTCTTTTTATTCAAGTCTTATCATGTTTGTCTCTGAGTGTATTTATTGCAGCTAGATGCCCTCAACAGCTTTTTCTATTTCTTTGGAAAACTCATTAGACAGCAGGATCAAGTTCCATTAATTTTAATTGCACCAATCTGCTCCTTTATACAGTGATGGCAGAAGGAGATGACCAGGTGAACGCACACCATGGACCTGTTTTCAAGTATCTTCCGTTTCTACGAAAAATGTTGTTAACATATTGAACAATCCTGTTTAGAAATCAGCTGAAGCTAAGATAGTTGACATTTGCAAAATATCCTATTTTATTGAAAATAAAAAATATATATTAATTACTCATTTGAGGGACTATAATCTACTGTTGCTTGTAAGTAAGCATGCTATTTGCTAAATATTTTAACGCTTCAAGGTTTTTGAATAACAGCTCAATGAGTGATCCAATTTCATATCAATTAGAATTTGAAATATTATACCACGGTGCTTTGCAAAAGTCAGTCAAGTCAGTCAGTGTCCAACCCACTATATCCTAATACAGGGTCACAGGGGTCTGCTGGAGCCAATCCCAGCCCAAGCCTGGGCAGGTCACCATCCCTCCGCAGGACACACACACACACACCAAGCACACACTAGGAGACAATTTAGGATCGCCAATGCACCTAACCTGCATGTCTTTGGACTGTGGGAGGAAACCCACTCAGACACGGGGAGATGATGCAAACTCCACTCAGGGAGGACCCGGGAAGCAAACCCAGGTCTCCTTACTGCGAGGCAGCATGGCTACCACTGCGCCACCGTGCCGCTATATATATATATATATATATATATATATATATATATATATATATATATATATATATATATATATATATGTCACGCGACGCACATGGGAGGCAGCTAAAGGGTTCGAGTGAAGGCAGTTCTGAGGCATGCTGGGATGTGGCAGAGTGCACTAACTCTTTTTCTCACTTCCCTGTAGACCAAACCCGGGAGGCTCCACCTGGCTCTCTTGACATCACTTCTGGGACCGAACCAATGGAAACAGACCTTACCAGCTCCGGCCCCCATGATGTCACATCCGGGCCCGATCCAATGAATAATGAACACGCGTCCCGATCCTTATGACCTCACTTCCTATCTTACCCTTTAAAAGCCTACCCTTTTCCCTTCTCCCGCAGTCTGGTTTTAGACTCTGTTGTATGTACTTCAGTGCCAGTGCTTTGAAAACGACTTTTGCAGCCAGGATACCAAATTATATGGGTGGCTACCCCAAACCTTTATCTGTCTTTGTCTCGTTTTATTACAGTGGCGTAGTTGGCAGGATGGAGAAGTCCCAGAAGAGAAGGGGACAGGACCTGCAATACACCCAGGTGGGAGCGTACCGGGGCCGAGTATTCAGGCGGGGAGGGTGCCCCGTGGTTCGGCGAGACCCGGTGCGGGCTCCACTCTCGGCACGCAGAACTAGGTCACCTAGAGAGGCCAGGGAGTGTGCGGGTGGGGCTCACAGAGTTGGGCTGCTCTGGAGGGGGGAGGCGAGAGGGACTCAGTATGCTCTCTTGGGGGAGAGTGCCTGCCTCCCAGTGAAACCAAAGCCCCATTTACCACCTAGGGGTGCCCCAGACTGGCAGGTGAATGAAATAAAAAAATGGAGGTTGGACCCTGAGTGGCCGACCAGTAAACAAGCCTGATATTTATGGGCAAAGGTATGGCCGTGGCTACGGCCTTTAGAAAACAAGCCCTACCAGGTAATAGAGCAGGTAGCTTGCTATCTGCTCCTGAAAGCGCTTCCCCATGGCTTCACCCAGCCGGTCTGGGGCAAGCAGTTTACGAACATGTCGGGGCTCATAGAGCTACTGGAGACACAGAAGGCGGCCTCACACTCTGGAAGAGCAGAACCGTCCTTCTGTCAAACTCAGCCGGGGTACGTCCCAAGACCTAGCCCCTCCCTGTACAACCCGGAGCTCGTATCGGCGTCCGTGGTGCCGCGGGCGCACAACCCGCTTCGAGAAAACGAGGAATGCAGGTGGAGGGGGAGGAGGGGTTGGTGTGCTCTGACAAACCCGTTGACGGTCCCGCACACAGACGTGGTGATCGTTAACAGGTTTAAAACGTCCGCTCTGCTCAATTCCGGCAGCAACATTTCCATTGTTGCCCGCCGTTTTGTGCTACCGCGACAATGGCTAAAGTTCAAGACCAGTATAACCTGTGTCCACGGGGAAACCCACTGGTACAGGACCGCCGCTTGTGTCATCAGCTACGGAGGATCGGTCCAGAAAGTAACCGTGGCAATCCTTCCTGATCCTCCACACCCGGTGATACTGGGGTGGGACTGGTCTGAAATTAAAAGCGGAGAGACACATACCACTCCCGGGGTTAATTTGGGCCTCGTTATGGACGGAGATGAACCGGCTCCAGCTGCCTCCACACCGTGTAATCAGCCGGCAGAGAGAGACGAAGCGGCCGTCCTGGGTGACGTGACACGTCATCCACCAACGCCGCGGTGGAGCAGGAGGAAACCAGGCCCATTGAGGTCGACGCTGACCCTCTCTCCGTGTTGTGGTTTCAATTTAAAGAAACGCCGGCTTCTTTTAGAAGGGAGCAATGGAACGACGACCCCCTAAGTTTGCAAAAAATGCAGTGGTCCTTGTCAATGGCCAGCGACTGATCAGTCGATACCACAGGGCCCCCACTTTGTGTTAGATAATGACCTCCTTTACCGTGTAGCAATGCATGACGGGCAGGAGACGAGGCTGCTGCTAGTGCCGCGTACCTTCTGGCGGCAGGTCTGCAAACTAGCACACGCCCACCTCCTAGGTGGCCACCTGGGCACTGAGAAAACTCTGGAGCGGATCAAGCTCCGTTTCTACTGGCCAGGAATTAATGAGGAGGTTCGTCGCTTTGCGCTTCCTGCCCGGAGTGTCAACTGCGACAAATTCCTAGGAGGGTCCATGCTCCTCTCATTCCTATTCCTCTGATTGATGTTCCCTTC
This sequence comes from Polypterus senegalus, assembly GCF_016835505.1. Lineage (NCBI taxonomy): Eukaryota > Metazoa > Chordata > Cladistia > Polypteriformes > Polypteridae > Polypterus > Polypterus senegalus. Next base: position 12,871,410 of record NC_053164.1, on the reverse strand, counting down.
CACAGAATCGGGGTCGACCTGGTGGGACCCCTAGAGCCCTCACCCCTAGGACACAAGTACATTTTAGTCCTCGTGGATTATGCTACACGATACCCCGAAGCTGTTCCATTGCGCCCAGCTACCTCTAAAGCCATCACACGGGAATTACTAGGGGTATTTGCACGTGTGGGGATCCCCAAAGAAGTCTTGACAGACCAGGGGACCCCCTTCACCTCGGAGACGTTCAAGGAGACTGCCAGGTTACTGAAAATAAAGCATTTAAAGACCTCGTGTATCATCCTCAAACCGACGGATTAGTAGAGAGGTTTAATCAAACTCTCAAGCAAATGCTGCGTAAGGTGGTCAGCGAGGATGGAAGGAACTGGGATCAGCTCCTCCCCCTCGTCCTTTTTGCCTATCGGGAGTCCCACAAGCCTCCACGGGTTCTCCCCTTTGAACTACTGTATGGGCGACAACCTCGGGCATATTAGATATTTTGAAAGAAGGCTGGGAAGAAGAGGCTCTTCCCTCCACAAATATACTAGAGTATATTGCAGTTACGCGATAGATTTGGAAAGATTCGGCCTGTCCTTAAAAGTCACATGGAGGAGGCTCAAGCAGCACAGGCCCGTACTACAACCGCGGCACGCTCTTCGGGAGTTCCGCCCGGGAGATCGGGTCATGGTCCTAGTGCCTACCTCCCACTCTAAGTTGCTTGCCCACTGGCAGGGCCCCTACGGTTAAGGAGAGGAAGGGACTGGTCGACTATTTGGTGAGTCAACCCAATCGTCAACCAAAGGAGCGGGTTTATCATGTGAACCTGCTGAAACCGTTGAAGGACAAGGACCCCGCTCCCTCCTCCGGCCAGCCCCGCCACTCTTCGCCACACACACGACCTTAACTTCGCACGGACTTGAGTCCCAGACAACGGCAGGAGCTGGAAACAGTTATCCGGACCGCTCGGAGGTAGTCAGTGAACACCCGGAAGGACCTCTCTGATTGAGCACAACATCGTGACAGAGCCCGGGGTTGTTGTCCGAGAACGCCCGTACCGCCTTCCCGAGGCAAAAAAGGCTGAAGTGGAGCTTGAGATCAAGCGCATGCTGGAACTAGGTGTAATTGAGGAAAGTTATAGTCCCTGGTCCAGCCCCATTGTGCTCGTCGGTAAGCCTGACGGGAGTTGGAGGTTCTGCAATGACTTCCGTCGGCTTAATCAAGTCTCCCAATTTGATGCCTATCCAATGCCACGCTGGGCGACCTCCTCGAGAGGCTTGGACAGGCTCAATATCTGACCACACTTGACATGACAAAAGGGTACTGGCAGGGTCCTTTAACGGACTCCGCGAAGGAAAAAAACGCGTTTAGTACCCCTAGCGGACACTGGCAGTATCGTGTCCTTCCATTTGGGTTACACGGGCTCCAGCAACCTTCCAGCGCCTGGTGGACAAAGTGCTTCGGCCTCATAACTCATACAGTGCTGCCTACCTGGATGATGTGGTCATCTATTCCAGCACATGGAAGGAACACCTACAGCATGTCCAAGCGGTATTACGGACACTTGGTGAGGCCGGCTCCAGATTAATCCCAAGAAATGTTTCTTTGGGTTAAGCGAGGCCAAATATTTAGGCTACCTGGTGGGTCGGGGTACCGTAAGGCCACAGTGCTCCAAAATTGATGCCATTCTGAAATGGCCCCGTCCGCGAACCAAGCGGCAGGTCCAAGCCTTTCTCGGGTTAGCCGGGTACTACCGCCGGTTTGTACCCCGGTTTTCGGAGAGCGGCGCTTTGACTGATTTAACAAAGAAGAGGGCCCCAACATTGTGGTATGGACTGAAAAACGGGCACTGCATTTGGTGACTTGAAGCGGGCCCTTACGTCCGCACCTATTTTGATGGCACCTAACTTTTCTTTGCCTTTCATCCTCCAGACGGACGCTTCGGACACAGGCCTGGGCGCCGTGCTGAGCCAAAGTGTCGATGGTGTGGAACACCCCATCATGTTCCTGAGCCGGAAACTGTTGGACCGGGAGACCAGGTATGCAGCGGTGGAAAGGGAGGCTTTGGCGATTAAATGGGCGATTACTCAGCTGAGGTACTACCTGTTGGGCCGGGAATTCACCCTTGTCACGGACCATGCACCTCTACAGTGGATGGCCCTGCACAAGGAGTCGAATCCGCGGGTCACCCGGTGGTTTCTTGACCTGCAGCCGTACAAGTTTTCGCTCGTTCATCGTCGGGTGCTCTCCATGCCAACGCTGATGCTCTTCACTATATATATATAGTGATGGACGGCTGGGGATCTTGCCCGGACAGGATGCCCTTTTGAAGAGTAGACTGTGGGAATGGGCATACTACCAGGAGTACCTCCCCTGGGATATGAGAGGGCAGCCCATGGAATTGGAGCTCAGAAGCTGGGGGTCCATGGCCTCCACCAGGGGGCGCCTGAACAGCTCCAGGGTCCTGACATGCAGCACTTCTGCACACACCCAGAAGTGCTGCTGGATGTCAATCGGGAGAAACTTGGAGCATTTCCAGGTGATGTATAAAAGAGGCCACCTCACTCCATTCATACTGTGAGGCAGCAGCACTCCCACTCTGCCACCGTGCCACCCACTTTGCAGAAGTATTCAGTGTTTGTCCTGTTTTGTTGCATTTCAATCTAGAATTGGATTTTCATTTGGATTTAATGCAATGGACTTAACAATATAGTCCAAATTATTAAAGCTAAATTAAAATAAAATACCATATATACATAGTGTCACACAAGTGCGACTAGGAAGGAGCTGAGTGGACCGAGTTGAGGTAATTACCCACCAGGCCAGGGGTTGGCTGTGTGCACTAAACCTACCTCTGTTATTTCTACAGACCCAATACGGGAAAACCTGCCTGATTTAACATCACTTCCTGTTCCGGCGCGCAGACTGACATCACTTCCAGTTCATGGCTTATAAAGCTGCCATTTTCCAAAGTCTCATCAGTTCAATCCTGAAACTCAACCTGACAATAACTTATGTTTTCTAAACTTTTTTGCAGCTAGGGACAACATACAGGGTGCTGCCCCAAAACATTCCAGTGTGTTGAGACTCATTCTTTCACAAAATATACTATGATGGACGGCCATGTCCATTACCTGGCTTGGATGCCAGTTAAATTGAAGGACCAGAGAAAATAATATCAGTAGGGTAATACCTTCGGAATGCTAAAGGACGGCTGTGGCACCATGGATTCCCGCAGGGCACGCTGGGAGCACAGCCATGCTGGGTTCCATGGGGGCCACCAGAGGGAGCTGCAGAGCCCTACTTTGGGCTTTCACCACACCTGGGAGTGATTTCAGGTCTGATTAATGAGCCTCCTGGAACACTCTCATGTCCTGCTGAAAAGAAGCCACCTCACTCTATTCAGAGAGCCTGAGTTGGGTAGAAGAGGACGAAGTTTGCCAGGATGAGTGGAGGCGGACGGAGAAGGAAAAAGAAGAGAATTGTGTTTTTTTTTTGTTTTTTTTTGCTGTACTGTGCTGTGCTGTGGGAGTGAAAGAAAAGCAGTTCTCATGGGAATAAACGTGTGTGTTGCTGAACTTGTGGTTCTCTGGTTGTTGTATTCAGAGTTTGGTGAGCTGTATGCCCCTTGGTTTCCAAAATGCATACATATAAATAAGATAAATATAAATTATATATATATATATATATATATATATATATATATATATATATATATATATATATATATATATATATATATATATATAGTGAACCCGGCCCGGACACAGACAGGCGGACATGTTGTTTCTCAACCACCACATGTTTATTTACAAGTATCAAATTGGTCACACAGACCCAGTTCAGTGCACAAACGAACCCCAACTACAAAGTCCTGGCCACTCAATGCCTTTTCTTCGGGCCGCCTCCACAGCTCTCCTGAGCTTTGTCCTTCCGCCTCCCGACTCCAGCCTCGAATGAAGGGAGACGGCCCCTTTTATACAGGACCCGGATGAGCCCCAGGTGTTCCCGGCATTCCTCCTCTAGCCATGCCCCAGCGTGGTGGAAGTGCCGGCTGTCCTCCCGGCAGCTCTCCGGGTATCATCCAAATTCTTCCCCCCAGCACTTCCTGGTGTGGCGTAAGTGCTGGGGCAACAGGTCCCCAAGGCATTGGGGCGCCTCCTGGTGGTGACCAGGGCTTCCATGCCCTCGGCCCCCAGAACAACCTGGAAGACAGCTCCCACGTGATCCAGGGTGGGCTCAGACCCACATCAGGTCCCTCATGGCGTCCCGGCCGGGTCATGGCCCCTGGCATCCCTGAAAAAAAAAAAAAAATATATATATATATTGTCACGCACGCAAGTAGGAGGCCGCGGACGGATTCGAGCGCACATAGGAACGTGTTCGCGGCAGGGAATGGCGGGTACTAACTTTCTCCCTCTGCTTCCTCATAGGAAAAAAGACCTCCCTCCGCCATAGCTGAAGGCTGACCGCAGTACGGCACTTCCGCCCTTCCTCCGCCATCTTGCGATGACGTCATCCTTCCCGTCCTCCCTCACGGTCCTTCCCAGCATCCCTGCACTTCCGGCTCCTCCCTTATAAAATGGCCGCGGACGCCACGGTTGGCATCACGCTTATGAATGCTTACATGCTTTATAATTTTGACCTGTTTTTGTTTTCATTGTTGCTACGGGTTCGCGACAATATACGGGGCCGGAGAACCCCAAACCTCTTTGCTGTCTCCTGCTCCATTTGTTACAATATATATATATAAATAAGATATAAATAAGATCTGGTCCAGCAAATGAATTTCAGAAGCCACATAAATGTCACATGATCTCTCATATGATGTTTGTATAAATAGACATGTTCTGAAAGGCCCCTGACTCTGCAAAAGCCACTAACAAGCACCATGAAGACCAAGGAACACTCAAGACACATCAGAGACATGGAAAGGTAGAGATGAGGGTTGGGTTATAAAAATATCCCAAACTTTGAATATCCCACAGATCACCATTAAATCCACTATATTAAAATGGAATGAATATGGCACCATTAGAAACTTGACAGGATAAGGACATCCACCAAAACTCACAGACCAGTGTGACATGGCTGCGGTCCTTACCCAGAGAGGACATGTCATCAGCAGTACCTCCAGTCTCCCGGGACACGAGAAACCAGCTCCCCTGGGTTGTATCAGGGCCACTGGCTTGGATCTTAGTAGCTCAACCCTGCTGGTGGCTGTGACCAGTGACAGAGGGCGCCTGGGCAGCTCCGGAGCCTTGGCATGCAGTACTTCCACCACACCTGGTTGATCGGAAAGCACCTGGAACACTTCTGGGTGCAGTATAAACAACAACAACAACATTTATTTCTATAGCACATTTTCATACAAAAAGTAGCTCAAAGCGCTTTACATAATGAAGAATTGAAAAATAAAAGACACAGTAAGAAAATAAAATAAGTCAACATTAATTAACATAGAATAAGAGTAAGGTCCAATGGCCAGGGTGGAGAGAAAAAAAATCTCCAGATGGCTGGAGAAAAAAATAAAATCTGTAGGGATTCAGAGGCCATTAGACTGCCCAGTCCCCTCTGGGTAATCTACCTAACATAAATGAAACAGTCCTCTTTGGATTTAGGGTTCTCACGGAGTCACTTAATGATGATGGTCATACAGACTTCTGGCTTTTAACTCATCCATCATTGTTGGAACATCACGGTGCTTTGAGTAGGTGGTGGTGGCACAGGCCGGAAAAAGAAACAGAAGAGAGAGTAGGGGTCAGTACAGATTTTAGAGCCACCATGAATAGTTATTATGATGAATTGAACATACAGAGTATCAGGATTAAGTTAAAGTGAAGTTATGGGAAGACCATGTTAAAGTAATGTGTTTTCAGCAGTGTTTTAAAGTGCTCTACTGTATCAGCCTGGTGAATTCCTATTGGCAGGCTATTCCAGATTTTAGGTGCATAACAGCAGAAGGCCGCCTCACCACTTCTTTTAAGTTTAGCTTTTGGAATTGTAAGGAGACACTCATTTGAGGATCTGAGGTTACGATTTGGAATATAACATGTCAGACATTCCGATATATAAGATGGGGCGAGATTATTTAAGGCTTTATAAACCATAAGCAGAATTTTAAAGTCAATCCTGAATGACACAGGTAACCAGTGTAGTGACATCAAAACTGGAGAAATGTGTTTGGATTTTCTTTTCCTAGTTAGGATTCTAGCAGCTGCATTCTGCACTAGTTGCAAACGATTTATGTCTTTTTTGGGTAGTCCTGAGAGGAGTGCGTTACAGTAATCTAGTCGACTGAAAACAAAAGCGTGAACTAATTTCTCAGCATCTTTCACTGATATAAGAGGTCTAACTTTACTTATGTTTCTTTAGAGAAAAAATGCTGTCCTAATAATCTGATTAATATGCGAATTAAAATTCAGATTACAGTCAACAATTACCCCTAAGCTTTTTACCTCCGTATTGACTTTTAATCCAAATGCATCAAGTTTATTTCTGATAACCTCATTGTATCCATTATTGCCAATCACTAAGATTTCAGTTTTCTCTTTATTTAACTTGAGAAAGTTACTATTCATCCATTCTGAGATACCAGTCAGACAATGTGTTAGTGAATCAATAGAGTCGGGGTCATCAGGTGCTATTGATAAGTACAGCTGTGTGTCATCAGCATAGCTGTGGTAGCTCACGTTATGCCCTGAGATAATCTGACCTAACAGAAGCATGTAGATTGAGAAGAGCAGCAAGCCCAGGATAGAGCCTTGTGGAACACCATATTGGATATCATGTGTCTTCAAGTTGTAATTACCACAACTAACAAAGAATTTTCTATCTGTCAGGTAGGATTCAAACCAATTTAAGACACTGCCAGAGAGGCCCACCCATTGACTAAGGCAATTTCTAAGAATGTTGTGATCAATGGTGTCAAATGCAGCACTCAGATCTAAGAGGATGAGAACAGATAAATGATCTCTGTCTGCATTCACCCGCAAGTCATTTACTACTTTAACGAGTGCAGTTTCTGTGCTGCGATTTGTTCTAAAACCCGACTGAAATTTATCAAGAATAGCATGTTTATTTAGGTGGTCATTTAACTATATAATGACTTCCTTCTCCAGAACTTTACTTAAGAAAGGCAGGTTAGAGATAAAGATTATATAAAATATAATGCAAATTCGCACATGAAACTACATTGACCACCAATCCACACTCAACAACCCATAATGACAAAGCAAAAGCATATCTTCAGAAAGATTTGCAATTGTATTAAATAAACAAAAAGTGTAAGTTTTCATTCATCGAAGTATTCAGACCCTTAATTCAGTAATTTGTAGATGTCCCTTTGGCAACAAGTCCATCTTGGAGTCTTTCTCGGTAAGTCCCTACCAGCATTGCACACCGGGAGCCTCATGCATAACGCTGTTTGTAGAATTCACACTAAAACATGGCTTAAGGACAAAAGCAGAAATGTGCGTACTCACAAAAAAATCCAGGTGCATAAATCTGTGCATTTGCCAACTTCTACGTTCTTCCTCCAAGAATTAGGACTCTTTGAATATGCAAATCCATATAAATAGCCCTTAAGCTCAGCGTTCTGTGAAAAGGCAATGGTAAAAGCACTGGTTGGTGGAGAATAGAATAATTTCAGTGAATACCGAAATAAAAAAGAAGTTGTCAGATATCAAAGTCGCTGTGAAAAGGCGAGTTGTAGCCCACCGTCTGAGTGTCATATGGAAGCTTATTAGGGTACAGAGAAAAGAAAAAAATAGGCACATAGTGGGGAAAAAAGCACAAAATGTCAACTTTAATCTCGAAATTTCCACTTTAATCACATCATTTATTTTGTCATTAAAGCAGAACATCATAAACTTCATCTTAAAATCATTTAATTTACTAGTTTCTCAAATCCCATCGTAACTAAAGTAGCACGTTAAATGCTTTGTATTGTATTTGATCTTTTATGTGCTCTATGTGTGCGAATCACTACGTGCTTCTTAAATGGGCTTTCTCTTCCTCCAACAGGACATAGAATCCCTTACATTCATAATATTACAGCTCTCTGAATAATTAAAATACTGAGATGTATACGTAATATAATTTTCATGATGATAGGAGTTAAAGCATGTTATTAAACATGGGAGCATGGTGGTGCAGTGATTGTTCCTGCCTCACGCAAGATGCTTGCTGTGCCATGCATGACCTTCAATGAAATAATTTATTGCAGCAGTCCTGTCTCTTTCAAACATACTAACCTCCAATTCCTGTCCTTACTTTTCTTTCTCCAAGTACTCAATCGCCACACAATCAGCTCCGTAATAGACGTTAACCCATCTGTAAGCTTAGAATGTCGATTCTTCAAAACTTTCAAGGAACATTGAAATATCTTTATAGTACATGTTTAATTATTCTATAATTCTAGTGTTGCGCCAGTCCCAGCAAGCATACAGCACGAGGCAAGAACAATCTGTGAACAGGGCACCAACTCCTTGCTAGCGCAGCGGCACCGTGTTCTCACATGTTTAATTATTAACAATATAGATTATTTTAAATGAAGTTAAAGTTTTATCTGTACAGTATAATATAATAAACATATTTTTCTGCAATTTATGTTACAGTACAAACAGTTCTACAAGGAGCACTTAATGGACTGATTGAGTGCGTTTATAGTTTGGCTCAGAATGGCTGAGGCAGAGTATGCTTGATGCTGTATCCCGATAATTCTCTTTCTCAGCTTCTGTAGATCTTTGATTCACCACTCAGATACAGTGATATAAATACTCCGAGTGGTGTAGTGAGAGTAATATGGAAAAAGATGATCCTCTGTGCCAACCCCTAACGGGAGCAGCTGAAAGAAGAAGAAGGTTCTGTGAGAGTAACAACACTAAAGCAGCTATGGTAATTGGAATAGTTTGACCATTCTGTGGACCATTATATTGTTACAGGTTAAATACAATCAAATGCATTAAACTAATAAACAATATGCGGTTAATTTCAGTGTATTTATAAAGTCACGTCAGGGATGTGGATCTTAAAAAGAAAGGGAAACCACACTGAGTGGAGAACTTGTGTACCCCAGGGTTGTAGCTAGCATGAATATGTGCGTGGCTTTACGCCAAGTTTAGGTTTTATACATTACGATTTGAGCGTGGAAACGAGCTTACACAACTTTTTTGCGTGTACGCACCATTTATACATGAGGCTCCTGGATTTGGGCAGTTTATCCCATTCTTTTTGGCAAAGCTTCTCACGCTCTAAACTGCCATCTTCGGATCCCTCTACTCATGTTCTATAGGATTTAAGTGTGAGCTTTGTAGTTGGGCCAATCAAGGACACTCAGAGACTTTTCCCAAATGCTTCACTGTTGTCTTGACTGTACACTTCAAGTCATTGTCTTGCTGAAAAGTGAACTGTTGCAGCAATCTAAGACTATGTGAAGTCTGGAGCAGGTTTTCTTCAAGGACTTCACCGTATTTGGCTACATTCATCCTTCCTTCAATTCTGACCAATCTACATGTCACTACCACTGAGAAGTATCTCTATAACATAATGCTTTCACCACCATGTTTCATCATGTGGATGATATTAGGCAGGTGATGAGCAGTGTTTGGTCTTCACCAGACTCAGTGGTTGTAGTTCTGCCCAAACAGTTCAATTTGTGTCTAATCAGAACAGAAAATCTTTTTTCTCATGCTCTCAGAGTCCATTAAACTGTGATATGTTTTTAACTCAAGAGTTACTTACTTCTAGCCACTCTACCATAAATGCCTGATTGATGGTGCTGCTACACGGTCAGAGGACTTCTGAAGCTCTATTAGAGTGACCATTGAGTTACAGCTCACCTTGCTGACCAAGGCACTTTTTGCCCTGCTATTAAGTCTGGCTGGTTAGCCAACTTCAGGAAGATTCCTGGTGATTCCAAACTTCTTCCATTTCACTGTTATTGTGGTAACTGTGCTCCTGAGAACACTCTAAGCTTTAGAATTGGTTTTATTCCCTTGCAATTTTAATAAAATTGCTCACTTTTCTGAAAACATGTTGACATAATGAATTGAACATATGGTGACACCTAGTGGAGACTAAGAGAATTCAAAAGTATTCAAGATGAAGAAAAGGAAGAATTTTTTTTTTCAAATAGGCATGCTGGTGCATGTTGTCCAGGTGAAGATGAGAAGGGGTATATTTTGCCAGCTGGGTACTATTTTGGATAGATAGATAGATAGATAGATAGATAGATAGATAGATAGATAGATAGATAGATAGATAGATAGATAGATAGATAGATAGATAGATAGATATGAAAGGAGGAGGCCGCATGGGCTCCAGTCTGGCTGCTTCACAGCTGCTGCGAGCCATGTCTTGGTCTACGCCAACTCCTGCTTCATGGCGACTTGCTCCACCTGTAGGGCTTGGAGCTGGCCTGCCAAACTGGTCAGAACTGCGTTCCGGTCTTGTCCTTCCAACATTCTCCAGACAAATATATCCTGCCGACTACGCCAGTGTAAATAAGGAGACAGAAACACATAAAGGTTTGGGGTTTCCGGCCCCGTATACTGTACAGAAATTGCAAAAACAAAAAGTTAGGTCACTGCTTTGACTTGCGGTCATTACAACACACCCCCTCGTAGTTGATGGGGGGAACTTAAATAATGAGGGACCGGAAACTGAAGACTGGAATGCTGGGAGGAACCGAAGTGTAGTATGGAAGTTATGATGTCATCAAGGTGGGACCAGAGGAAGGAACGTGGAATGCGGAAGTGGCAGCGTGTGGTTTAGTGCGTCTGGGGAAAGTTATGGTGGCGTTGTTTCTGTCTTTCTGCAGGAACGAGAGAAAGAAAGGTTAGTACCCCGCCTTGATCCCCTGGCACGATATGTTACGCTGCTTGTCGAGTCTTTTCGTGGCTCCCCATGCACACGTGCGTGACAATAGATAGATAGATAGATAGATAGATAGATAGATAGATAGATAGATAGATAGATAGATAGATAGATATGAACGGCACTATATAATAGAAGATAATTTTTAAAAGAAAGAAATCAAAACTTCAGACTTATCTGTCATAGTTGCAGGTATTGTCTGGTATGGCTCAGTGGACTAGATATAGCTTGTTATCTGTTTGTTTAAATTATTACTGTTCCCTTTTTGATCGTCCCTTCATGGTTTTTATTACTGTGATAAACCGTGATATTTTCAGATAGTTAAGACTCTTGTACTCTTCTGTTTTATCTTCTTCTTTAAAATGGTTCACCTAGTAAGAATGACCAAGCCTGTGGCTGGAAAGCTTCAGTGCCATCCACAACACCATCTTATATAAAGTAGTTATATTATATCTATCTATAAGTGTGTTTATTTGCTGAACATGATTTTTTTTTCTGTATCCGGTCACTGTTATGATTTTTCTGATAGCACAACATAACAAAGGGGCGAAGGTTTCAAAATAGCCTATAAAACAATTCTCACTACAATGCAAGCCTGGCCCCAGGAAAATTGAGGTCGAGTTTTAAAATTCAAACAATGGCAAAAGTCACTAAAAAACTTGCAATATGGAACAACAGGGGGAGAACTGTGAAAACTGGAGAGAGGCAAGTCCACATATTAACTTTATAACATTAATTTTTTTATTTAAAAGGAGCAAAATACACAAAAGGGTTCAATAAGCAAAAAAGAAGTTACCAGAGGCCATCAAGGTACACCACTGCCTAAAAAAAAAAGAATCAAATAGAGTGTCCTTAATTCAGAGCCACAAGAAACTGAAACCCAGAAGAAAAAACAAAAACATCATATATCACAAAGAGCACAGTACTTAGAATTAGTGGTGCACAGTACACCAGTACAAATGAGACACACACACAATCAGGAGAAATTTTAGGTATCACACCAGTAAGCTCAACTTGTTACTTAATGTTGTGAACATATTGCACATGTTGTAGTGGCATGGTGGGCTGTGGGCATTCAATTAGCTTCTGGTACATTACAGCATTTCACAGTATGTGGAGATGGAAAAAGAAAAGGTCTGAATTAGTGCTAAAGTAGCTGCCCTAATTCGGTGTGTTCATAATAAATCTAATGATTTACTTAATGAGGTAGAAGTAAATAGTAAACAGGAATAGTTGTGTCATATATTTGAATTATTAATATGTGTGCTTTAATTTAAATGTCAGTCAGTCATTTTCCAACCCGCTACCTCCTAACACAGTGTCACGAGGGTCTGCTAGAGCCAAGCAGCACAGGGCACAAGGCAGGAACAAACCCCGGGCAGGGCACCAGCCTACTGCAGAATTTAAATGTTTAATATCTAAATATTTCTCAATGTAATGGAAATGTGTCATTTCTTACCCTCTGATGGAGAGAAAGAATCCCTATGTGCCTTGAACATGGAAATGGCATTATATAAATAAAAATGTATGATAATTATTTTTATACCTTCCTCTCAGGATTGTACTGTACGCTGCTGCATTTGCCAGCGGTCAACCAGACTTCTCAGGCTTTGAATTCAGCTTCTTGTTCAGCTGAGGATTCATCGAGAAATGCAGACCGTGTCAAGTAACGCACTTTTCTGGATCTATCCATCAATTACCCAACCTGCTATATCCTAACTACAGGGTCACGAGAGTCTGCTGGAGCCAGTCCCAGCCAACAATGGGAGCAAGGCAGGAAACAAATCCCAGGCAGGGTGCCAGCCTACCACAGGGCGCACACACACACACACGCCAGGGACAATTTAGGATCGCCAATGCACCTAACCTGCATGTCTTTGGACTGTGAGAGGAAACGCACGCAGACACGGGGAGAACATGCAAACTCCACGCAGGGAGGACCAGGGAAGTGAACCCAGGTCTCCTAACTGTGATGCAGTAGCGCTACTCACTGCGCCACCGTGCCGCCCTATTATTATTATTATTATTATTATTATTATTAGAAATTAAGCCCGTTAAAATAACAGGCGCTAGAACAGTAGTGCATAAACATTTGTATGAACAGTCTATATTAAATGGCAAGGGACCTTGTAGGTAGCTGTAATATACGTCACTGTATTGTGTGCCTTTAATTTTCTCTCTCAGTAATCCTGGTTTGTATTTCCGTAAAATGCCTGGAATTTTGTATGACAGTAATACAGTGGAACCTCAGCTCACGATTATAATTCGTTCCAAAACTCTGGTTGTAACCCGATTTGGTCGTGAACCGAAGTAATTTACCCCATAGGATTGTATGTAAATACAATTAATCCATTCCAGACCGTATGAACTGTATGTAAATAAATAAATAAAGTTTTTAAGCACAAATATAGTTAACTATACCATAAAAAGCACAGCGTAATAGTAAACTAAATGTAAAAAACCTTGACTAGCACTAAGAAAACCTTGAACAACAGAGAAAAATAACACTGCAAGAATTTGTGCTATAGCCTTACGACCCACTCGCTAAAAACTCTTTTTTTAATGAGTTTTAAGCACAGGGGAAAAAATGAACATTTGAAAAATCTGTAACTTAATAAACAACCAAGAAAAGTAACATTGCAACAATGCACGCGCATGCCTATGTGTGTGTGTGTCTCTCTCTCGCGGGCCTGCGTGTGTGTGTCTCTTAAGCGCACGCCTCTGTGTCTGTGTGTGTGTCTGTCTGTCTGTCGCGCGTGCCTGTGTGTTTGTGTCTCGCGTGTGCGTGTGACTCGTGTGTGTGTGTGTGTGTGTGTCGCGTGCACGCCTGTGTGTGTATGTGTATGAATCGCGCGCACCAGTGTGTGTATCTGTCTCTCTCTCTGCACAGGGAATGCACAGGAAGAGACTGAACACGTGCTGTGTGGCCCCGCACATGCGCACTTCACCAGTAGACACACACACACGGACACTTGGACGCACACAAGGGTTTTATTAAAGAGGATTATTATTATTATTATTATTATTATGACTAATAATAATAAAGGATCAAAATAACATAATTTTCATAATCACTGACCTTGACATAGTTTATGCTCATTTTTGAAATTTATAGTTTTTAACTATCTAGGAGTGGTAATTACTGGGATTAGACCACAGGTAAAGAATGAAATAAAAAACATATGTTCATATTCATGATTGTAAACTTAGCATAGCATACAATTTCACCCCATATGCCTATATTACCAAACCCTAATTCTTTGTAAGTTGTGGTAATCAAATCTCAAAGACACATGATATTCGGTATGGTGGTCCACAAGGCTCTATCCTGGGTCCGCTGCTCTTCTCAATCTACATGCTTCCGTTAGGTCAGATCATCTCGGGGCACAACGTGAGCTACCACAGCTATACTGATGACACACCGCTGTACTTATCTATAGCACCTGATGACTCCGACTCTCTCGATTCACTAACACAATGTTTTACTGGTATTTCTGAATGGATGAATAGTAATTTTCTCAAACTAAATAAAGAGAAAACTGAAATTTTAGTAATAAGGCAATAATGGATTCAGTGAGGTTATCAGAAATAAACTTGATGCACTAGGATTAAAAGTTAAGACGGAAGTAAAAAATTTAGGGGTAACCGTTGACTGTAATCTGAATTTTAAATCGCATATTCATCAGACCACTAGGACAGCATTTCTTCACTTAAGAAACATAGCTAAAGTTAGACCTCTTATATCATTGAAAGATGCGGAGAAATTAATTCACGCTTTTGTTTTCAGTAGACTAGATTAGTGTAACGCACTCCTCTCAGGACTACCCAAGAAAGACATAAATCACTTGAAACGAGTGCAGAATGCAGCTGCTAGAATCCTAACTGGGAAAAGAAAATCCGAACACATTTCTCCAGTTTTAATGTCACTACACTGGTTGCCTGTGTCATTCAGGATTGACTTTAAAATACTGCTTATGGTTTATAAAGCCTTAAATAATCTCGCTCCATCTTATATATCGGAATGCCTGACACCTTATATTCCAAATCGTAACCTTAGATCTTCAAATGAGTGTCTCCTTAGAATTCCAAAAGCTAAACTTAAAAGAAGTGGTGAGGCGGGCGGCCTTCTGCTGTTATGCACCTAAAATCTGGAATAGCCTGCCAATAGGAATTCACCAGGCTAATACAGTAGAGCACTTTAAAACACTGCTGAAAACACATTACTTTAACATGGCCTTTTTATAACTTCACTTTAACTTAATCCTGATACTCTGTATATTCAATTCATCATAATAACTATTCATAGTGGCTCCAAAATCCGTACTGACCCCTACTCTCTCTTCTGTTTCTTTTTCCGGTTTCTTTGTGGTGGCGGCCCTTGAACAAGGCCCTTAACCTGCAATTGCTTTGTCCTGGGTATGACGCTAATCTGTATCCAGCCCAGCATGGAGCCCTCCAAGTTACAGGGAAAACTTGGGGGTTGGTGGTAGGATTGGCACTCCAGCCACTGTAATAAAACCTCTGACTCTTCAGTGTGGTGCTGAGGTGTCACCTGTTGCATGGCTGCACTTGGATCTCAATCTGGGTGATTTGCCGTGTTGTGGGTGCGACAACGTCTTGTAATTAGCGCAGACTCCCAACCACCCCTCTCTCATATGATGGACTGAAGGATCATTTGTCAGACTTTTAGCCAAAGCACTTTTAGCCATCTTCATTTGGGGATGAAGGTTACTTATGATTTACTGTGTCATTTACTGGCAAAGCTTTCTGACAGTAAACAAGTGCAAGAAAAGCACCAGCTAACCTAATAATTTAACTAAAAGTAACAAGTCAGGAATTATGAAAATAAATGGAATATGTGGCAGACACAAAATAGAAAAACTGTCAGTGCATAGGATCTTCACCAGGGAGCCCTCCACACACACACACACACACACACACTAATTACTGTTAAACCTTACCTGCAATCTACTCCTCAGTAAGTTGATCAGCCTAAAGGAGATAAAAAGAAATCAAAATTAATTGCAAGATATACACAATCATCACTCACCATGAAAAGGAGTAACTATGACACCTTATATCCTATTAAAAGGGATTGAAACCTGGAGGTCTGTTGGTGTGCCATGCTTAACTTTAAGTACTTCTGACCATTTTGCTGAAATCCACTATTGGTTTACTATTTATCATTCGGGAGTAATTTCTTGAACAAAATATGGAAGAAAAATGACATAAAATGAGGGGTTTTGATTGTAGAGGGGAAACCCCTATTTGCATTACTAGAAATCAAGACGAGTGGAACAGTACATCATATTTTAGGAGGGTTTTCTCATTTTGGTGAGTCAAGAGGCACCAGACAAATAAAACTGAAGTTATTTCAAAGGGTTAATAAATAATTTTTATATTTTATTTCTATTTTGTAACATAAAAATATGATTTACAGACAGAAAAACTAAAATGCTGGCACATGTATTGAACCACAAACACAGACACGCACACAGTTTTATGGCAGATGTATACACTTTTTACAGTATTGTGAATTTCCCCTTGGGATTAATAAAGTATCTGTCTATCTATCTCTATCTACACATGCAAATAAAGTGGATTTTCTTTGTTTTGAGCTGTCTTGTGTCTTTGTGTTGTCTTCTTTATTCCTGTTTTAGCATACATTGTCGGGTGTGCTGTCTGTGCATTGTAGTGTTTTCACACACATTTGAATTGCACATGCACAGCCAGCACTAATTTGGTGAGTGCTGTACTCTGTACAGACTGCGTTTTGTGCAGGCAGCTCTCTCCTTCCACAGTGTGCCACCTCGTGCTGCCACAGACAAACACGACATCTCATGTACGTTTATTTTGCGACACAACACTCAACTACAGTACAGTGCATATTCACCACACTAAACTCAGTCCTTTCCTCTCTTCAGCCACCTCCACTCCTCTCTTGCAAGCTCCGTCTTCCTCCTACTGACTCCTTTTATCCCTCTCGGATGTGCTCCAGGTGCTCGGTGATGGTCACAGCGGCAGCAGTGTGGCAGAATTGCTGCCCTTGCACCCGGAAGCACTCCGGCCTACACAGTTCCTGGTTTGACAGCACTTCCTGATGTGGCAGAAGTGCTGCCCTTCAGGGCTCTAGGACTGTCCAGGCGCCCCTGGTGGTGGCCACGGGCCCAACATGGTTGAGCTCCCAGCTCCATTTCCACGCCCTGATGGAATCCAGGGGTCTGCCCTGTTGCATTCAAGGAAAAACATTTGCCCCTCCGTGGTCCGACCCTCTCCCAGGTGTCCCGGTGGGGTAAGATCCTTGGTCGTCTGACACACTATCTAATATATAGTTCCTATAACATTTTTTGTTTTAACAGAGGTCTGAAAAACTGACCAGCAAAACAGCAAAATGCACTACCTGGATGATAAATACCTTCATCCATTTCTCCTACGCCCAGGTGGTCCGACCCTCTTCCAGGTGTCCCGGTGGGGAAAGATTCCTGGTTGCATGCGACAGTGTGTTCTCCTTTCCCACATCAAACCATCACTGGATGTGTATTTTGTGTACTAACAGCTTTGCTGCTCAAAGACATTTAGTACACTTTGACAGTGGCTACATAGCTTGTTTTCTATTTTGTATGAAAACATCACACATAAAGTGGCACATTGTGGACTTGTAGTTTAAGAGATTTTTGCACTGCAGGAAGAGAGATTTTACTCTTAAACAATACTATTATTTATTAAATTTGTTCTGGGTTTGCTTTATTTCAGGGGTCGCCTCGTCTGGTCCACCATGGTTTTCATTTTAAACCTTTTTTTTTAATGAGTGCCCTGTTTGTGCTGCTAATTAACTTCTTGTGAATTCAGCCAGTCAGTCAGTCATTGTTCAACCCGCTATACCCCAAAACAGGGTCACGGGGGTTTGCTGGAGCCAATCCCAGCCAGCACAGGGTGCAAGGCAGGAACAAATCTTGGGCAGGGCGCCAGCCCACCACAGGGCACACACACACACACACACACTTCAAGCACACCCATTCATCTATTATCCAACCCGCTATATCCTAACTACAGGGTAACGGGGGTGTGCTGGAGCCAATCTCAGCCAACACAGGGTGCAAACCAGGGAACAAACCCCAGGCAGGGCACCAGTCCACCACAGGGCACACACACACACACACCAAGAACAATTTAGAATCTCAAATGTGCCTAACCTGCATGTCATTGGACTGTGGACGGAAACCGGAGCACCCAAAGGAAACCCATGCAGACACGGGGAGAACATACAAACTACACGCAGGGAGGACCTGGGAAGCGAACCCGGGTCTCCTAACTGCAAGGCAGCAGTGCTACCCACAGTGCTACCCACTGTGCCACCCCATTGTGAATTCATTTTAATTGATTTGTCTTGATTTGTTCTTTATCATTCCTCTGAATTGCTTCATTTCATTCCTTAAACAGAAATGAATTGTGAAGCGAGTGAGCCAACAGAAGACCAACTAAGTCAGGGCCTTAAACGCCAACCAATTTCACTCCAACCAGCTGCTTAATGAGGTGCCAGTTCTTGTTGTTAATTAAACCCGTTCTTTAATTTCATGGCTTGTTGCTGCTCTCGTGGGGCATCAGCAGACATTTCTGAAATTGTTGTTTTTCTTTGTTCTAAGAGCTCTGTTAAAATGTTTTGTGGATCTGAGCAGATCAGCATTCCTGAGACCTTCATCTTTCTTTATTTTCAGATATTGTATGATGGAAACCAGTTGTTTTGCCTCATTTTGTATCTAATTATTGTTTGGCTGCTAATTAAGGTGTGATAGGTCAGACCCCGGACACAGACAGACAGCAAATGTCCTAACACACACGTTTATTTGCAACTAGCAGAATACCCGCGCTTCGCAGCGGAGAAGTAGTGTGTTAAAGAGGTTATGAAAAAAAAAAGGAAACATTTTAAAAATAACGTAACATGATTGGTAATGTAATTGTTTTGTTATTGATATGAGTGTTGTTCTCATATCTATATATATATATATCTATATATCTATATATATATATATATATATATATATATATATATATATATATATATATATATATATACTAGCAAAATACCAAGGCTTCAGATGGAGAAGTAGTGTGTTAAAGAAGCAATGAAAAAGAAAAGGAAACATTTTGAAAATAACGTAACATGATTGTCAATGTAATTGTTTTGTCACTGTTGTGAGTGATGAGTGTTGTTGTCATATATATATATATATATATATATATATATATATATATATATACATATATCTACATATATACACATACATATACACACACACATAAATACATACATACATACATACACACATATATACACACAAATACATATATATATATACATACATACACACACACATATATAAACATATATATACATATACATACATATCTACATATATACACACACAGCTATTTCAGTATCAGTGCAATACGCTGCTTGTTAAAACGGATAACTCCCGCTCTACGTGCAAGTCTGCGTGGATATTATGAACTATCGTATTTGTTCAAGTTCTATTTAAATTTTAAATAGAAGGAATTTTTATTTAGTCGACAGAAATATCTTTGGTAGGAATGGTAAAACAGACAGGAATATTATTCTGAATAAATCAACTCAAACCTTAAACAACTTATAATATTTTGCTCTCCATAAAAATATATCCTGTCTAAATTATACAAGTTAGAAATAAAGTAAACGTTAAAAGAACAAACATTCAAATTTCTTTACTCTTATGTAATTTTATATAAAAATAAACTTAGATTTTAAATATCCCAAAAGATTTTGCTCTCCATAAAAATATATCCTGTCAAAATTATACAAATTCAAATATGAACATGCTGCATAACAAAACCTGGAAATATAAATAAAATGTGTTCCTTTCAGCAATAACAAATCAAATCATTCAGTTGTCTTTGCTCATATGTCATTTTAGAGCTGGACGCCTGGCATCTTTTTTTGGCCACAGGTTCGTTTCTGTTTGTGTGAGGTTCTGTGTTGTGGAGATTCTCAGTATGGATTGCAGGTGCTCATCAGTGAGGCACCCTGTGTGCTGTTTTGTTAGTCTTTATCACTGAGAAGAGCTTCTCACACAGATATGTGCTACCAAACATGCACAAGGTTCGAGCCGCATGTAGACGGACTTTTTTGTTCTTCAAAGTCACCAAAGCGCCGTGCAAACTCAGTGCGCTCAGTTTATCAGCAAAGTGCGTATTTGGGAACACCGTAGTGACGACTTGGTTTAACATTACTTGGCAACAGGGAAAGTGGGGCAAGGTGCACTGGTGCATTTGTGTCTCCCATAAAAGCAGCTTCACTTGAAATCACTTTGTGATTGTGCACGGGTAAAACGTCCGCTGAAGTGTCAGATTCTTATTTAATTCTTCTGCTTTCTGTATCTTCTGCATTGCATTCAGGTTACCCTGATGTTTTGTCTCATAGTGCCGTCTTAGATTAAATTCTGTAATTACAGCCACATTAGCTCCACAAATGAGACACACGGGTTCAGTAAACATATACTCAGCCTCCCATCGGTTTTAAAGGCTCTATTTTCAGAATCAACTTTTCTCTTCAGCATCGTGTGAGCTAGCTTCGCAATAACTTGCAGCATCATAAGGTAGACTTGATTAACGCGTTAAGTGTTCGGCAAGGCAGCTGAAGCGCTGCATTATGGGATCTGTAGTTTATTGTGTTACCAGCGCTTCATATACCCGGGCTTTAATAACAATAATACAGTATATAAAATTATCTCGCGGGCCGGATATAATTACACGCCTTGAGTTTGACACATATGGACTAAATAGAACTTGAAAAGATATATTTTTTGAAATGTGATCGCGCAATTCAGATAGAGTTGACGCAAGACTACAGCCTGCATGCCTCAATAAGTCATCCTCCCTCGCTCTTACTTTTTACCGCTCATCTAATGAATACACTGAGTATGGCTTTACCAAAACAATCATTGATGGCGAATAAAGTATCTATTATTCGAGTATGTAGATCGGGATATATATATATATATATATATATATATATCCCCGCGTATCGCAGCGAGAAGTAGTGTGTTAAAAAGCTAGAAAAGAAAAGGGAACATTTTAAAAATAACGTAACATGACTGTCAATATACAGTATTTGTTTTGTGAGTGTTACTGAGTGTTGCTGTCATCAAGGATTTGATTATCATTATTTCTTTCAATCAGGTTCGTATTTGTAGGATGTGTTGTGTTCAAGTTACATTCCGTGTTTGTCAATCGTGTAAAGATGACAGGTTTCATTCATCGATTCGTTTCTTACTGCATCAATAAACAGCTCGCCTTCTTCTTTATCTGAGACCTGACACACTGCATGCACGGTTTTTTACACTGTCTTCCTTTAGCGGACATTGACTTTTTCCAACGTGTGCTTTGTTTCCGCAGTAGTTGGATTTATGAATATGCTTGTATGTATCAGACGCTTCATATTTTTTGCTGCCTTTTCAATTGTGTAATTCGGTTTTGTTCAGCCTTTGGAACTGTTGCTTTTATCTGTGCACTGCGCCAGTTCACGGAGCCGCTCGTGTACATGCATCAAGGTTCCCAGCTGTGCTGGTGCCATCTCGTG
This sequence comes from Polypterus senegalus, assembly GCF_016835505.1. Classification (NCBI taxonomy): domain Eukaryota; kingdom Metazoa; phylum Chordata; class Cladistia; order Polypteriformes; family Polypteridae; genus Polypterus; species Polypterus senegalus. The sequence goes on along the minus strand of NC_053164.1, from coordinate 12,849,947 downwards.
CTATGTCCATGGCTGTATTTAATGTTACCTTAGTCCTGGCACTTAAAACTTTCTCTCGCAGTTTCGCTGAGTTTGTGTCAAACACCACCCTGACCATCTCATCTTCCTCTCCATAAGCACAGTCCTTCACCCGTGAATATTTAGTGGAGTTTGCTATTGGATTGCCGCTGACGGACGGCCTTATATGGGCAGGCACTAAATTACAAACGCCAGCGGCAGCCTGTCTATGAACTTAATTTAAAGTGTAGGTTTACATCGTGCTTTGTTTCCGAAGTAGCAGAACTCATGAATATGGTTGTATATGTCACTCGCTCGCTTCTTATTGTTTCGCTGCCTTCTCAATTATATAATGCATGTTTTCTTCAGCGCTTTTTTGGAGGTCTTCCTGGTTTTCTATGTACTGCGTGATTACGTGGGAGGCGTGATGATGTCACACGAAACTCCGCCCCACGGCGTTGAAGCTCATCTCCATTACAGTAAATGGAGAAAAACTGCTTCCAGTTATGACCATTACGCGTAGAATTTCGATATAAAACCTGCCCAACTTTTGTAAGGAAGCTGTAAGGAATGAACCTGCCAAATTTCAGCCTTCCACCCACACGGGAAGTTGGAGAATTAGTGATGAGTCAGTGAGTGAGTGAGTGAGGGCTTTGCCTTTTATTAGTATAGATAAGTCAGTTTTTACACCACCCAACACAATGCTTCAGGCTACTCAAACTTCGGCCTTTATTTCCTATACAGCCCGTCTTCCTGCCGCCTTGACACCTCTCCTTCCAAGCTTCGTCTTTCCTCTTCCCGACTCCGGCTCCTGACTGGAAAAAGGCGGCCTCTTTTATTATCATGCCAATGTGTTCCAGGTGCGCCTTGACAATCTTCTGGCGGCACTTCCTGGTGTGGCAGAAGCACTCCTGGTGTCCCTGGATTTCCTTCCATCTGCACTTCCGGATGTGGTGTAAGTGCTGACGTCCAGGGTTCCACAATCCTGTGGGGGGCCCCCTGGGGTGACCATGAGCCCCAATAGGGTTGAGCTTCTATACTTCGTTCCCGTGGCCGCCATACAAACCAGGGCGGCTGCCCTGTCGTGGCCCAGGAGAGGTATAGTCCCTCTCCCGATCCTTCAAGATGTCTCGGCTGGGCATGGCCGCCAGCCATCCACTACAAAGAAAAAAGATTCACTTAAGGGGTCTGAGTCTTCAACAACAAATAAATTAAAATTAGTTCAAAAGAAGTTAATTAGCAGCAAAAACAGGACACTCATTAAGAAAAGGGGTAGAATGAAAATCTGCAGCCACGGTGGTCTTCCAGAACCAGAGCTGGCGACCCCTGCTTTATTTAACTGCAGCTTACATGACTGTTTAAATATAATAAATAAAAAAAAAAATGTTGTTTGCTCTTAAGTTTAAAAAAAGATTCCAGAAATTATTTTTATGTGTATTAATAATAATAATAATAATAATAATAGGTCAGAAGGACTTCATTTTGGACATTTTTAGCTTTTTAGATCAATAGTATATTGTACTGTGTTATATGTATTCAAAACTGTGTAAATATCATAATAAATAATTTGGTTATATTGCCCACCCTTACTTACAATTCCACCATACGCCAGAGCACTTATGAACTGAACTGCCCAGACTTCAATTCCCATCTTTCTTTGTCTCTAAGGCCGGGTTTATACTTCACATGACGCAACACATGCTCCAGGGGACGCTCCTGCTACACAAGCGTTGTACTGTTTATACTTGCGCATATACTTTACGTAAATCTGGAGGAGTCCACCAGGTGGCAGTGCGAGATATCATCACTGTGAGAAAAGGTTCAGCTTCGCTATATTGTGAATTGCCAGAAACATCCATTAAATTCCAATGACACCTTACTGCAATATCTCTGAAAAGGATGTTTAATGATTAAATCCATCAGTCCAGGGATGTGTCCATTCCAGCAAGCATTGGGCATGAGGCAGAGACAATCTCTGGACGGGGCATCAACACATCACAAGGTGAATACAAGCACTCACATACACTGGAGTCATTTTAGTGTCACCAAATTTGCTTATCTTTGAAAGGAAACCGGAGCCCACTGTGGAAAACCAGCAGGACAACATGCAGGCTCCAGGCAGGGAATACCAGCGACATGACTCCCTGCGAGACAACAGGGCTACCGCTCCACCACTGTGTCACCCCCTTGTGTGTAATTATTAATAGTATTCATTATTTAAACGAAATTAATGACTTACCTGTAAAATGTAACATACAATGCATTTCATCATAAAAGTGATATCAAGTATAAATCTAAAGATTCTAAATGTGCTGAGAGTTGGAATATCATACATTTAATGTGTTCTGTGTGGTGATCTATTACTATTCGCCGCTGCTGTATGGTCAGGAGGAAGCCCCAGAGAAAAAAGACGGCACAAAAGATGGTATGTGAGACTTTTAAAACTTATCGTGTCATTATGATCAGGAATATGCAACTTTTGAATATAAAAGCACCACAAATGCATCTTTATGTCAACATTTTGCTTCACCACATCGAACCATTCATCAAACATCAAAGTGCACACATCAATCCCGTAGGATCCTCAAAGCGGCTTTCTGTCACATGTAGATCGTAAACTCTGACGCAGAGACTTTTTTCACACTGAGCCAACCGTCGACATTTTGCTGGTACTTCAACTCGCGTACGTGTCATGTTGATTTCTGAGGACCTGCTCAGAGGATGCGTCAAATGAATACTGGGAACGTGTGGCAGCCATGATGTGTGTGTGTACGCATTCTGAGCGTGAAGTATAAACAAGCTCTTAGAAGTGATAATAATAAGTCGCCCCATAGATAGATAGAGTCGCCCCAAGATAGATAGATAGATAGATAGATAGATAGATAGATAGATAGATAGATAGATAGATAGATAGAGTGAAAGGCACTATATAATAGATAGATAGATAGATAGATAGATAGATAGATAGATAGATAGATAGATAGATAGTGATAGGCACTATATAATAGATAGATAGATAGATAGATAGATAGATAGATAGATAGATAGATAGATAGATAGATAGATAGATAGATAGGCACTATATAATAGATAGATAGATAGGTAGATAGATAGATAGATAGATAGATAGATAGATAGATAGATAGATAGATAGATAGATAGATACTTTATTAATCCCAAGGGGAAATTCACAAATATCATTGACACAATATTAACTAAATAGAATATAATGAACAGATGTTACATAATTAAATGGATAAAAAATTAACAGAACAATATTATTAAAGAAATGAACACTAATGAAAAGAACACAAAAAAACCCCAAGGGCGCCAGGGAGGAACCCTTCCTTTTATAGAGCTGGGGGTGGGCCCTAAGTGGTGATGGATGAGTGACTCCGCCTCTTGGGAGATCCACTCACAAAATAAAAGGAACATAAAAGAGCTGCAAAACACACATACAGAAGACACAACATAATAACTAAATAGAATAAAAGGAACAGACACTACATAATTAGACACATGCCAAATGACCACAACAATATTATAAAAAAATAGAAAAAATGAACAATAATGAAAAGAAAGCAAAGAAGACAAAAAGAAGCCATTTAAACAGGTGCCAGGGGGTAACTCTTCCTTTTATAGTGCTGGGGGAGCAGTTTTTTAGCAGTGATGAATGGGTGAGCAAGATGTAATTGAAGGCCTGGATCTAGGGGCACAGTGGTTAGCAGTATGTCTCTCTGCAGAGAGAGTTTTGACCTTGTTGTGAGGCTTACTTATGTCACTGAGTGACATTCATGTCTCTGGTGACTCTTTCTATGAAGTCAGTAGACGGATTGAGAGTATGGTGGCCATGAGATTACTGAAAAGGGGTGTGTGGCACTCTCAATATCTCTGCAAAAAGACAGAGGTCCAAGTCTTTAGAGTCCTGGTGCTTCCTGTTTTGCTACATGGCTGTGAGACATGGACGCTATCCAGTGAGCTGACATGAAGACTGCACTCTTTTGGTACTGTGTCTCTTTGGAGAATTACTGCGGGTGTGACAGTTGCTCTTGGACTGCTGAATAAAGCACGTTATCTGCATTGTGAGGGAACATCAGTTATATCGCTATGGCCATGTGGCACAATTCTACAAGTGTGATTTGGCTCGCAGGGTCCTCATTGTTGAGGGCCCGAGTGGCTGGACAAGGCCAAGGGGACGTCCACATAACACCTGGAAGTGGCAGATAGAGGGTCATTTGCGAAGGGTGTGACAGGACCGCATGTCTGCCCTAGGAGTTGCCACCCAGGATCTCGAGCTGGTTTGTCGTGTGGTGGGTGTGGCAACGCACTGTACCAGTACATGCTCCCCAACCTGATCTGACCTGACCTGATGGATGACCCTGCCTCTTGAGGGATCCACCCACAAAATACAAGGAATGTAAGAGAACTGCTAAACACACATACAGTAGACACTACATAATAACTAAATAGAATAAAATGAACAGATATTACATAATTAAATAATTACCAGAACAATATTATTAAAAAAAAAATAAAATCAGTTTAAAACAATAAACAATAATGAAAAGTAGTAATTAAAACAGGAAGCAGGGAGGAACCATTCCTTTTATAGGGCTGGGGGCGGGCATTATTGGTGACAGATGGGTGGCCCTGCCTCTTGAGGGATCCACCCACAAAATGCAAGAAACTTAAGAGAACGGTTAAAACCAACATACAGTAGACACCATTTAATAACTAAATAGAATAAAATGAACAGATATTACATAAAGAAACACATACAAAATGACCAAAACAATATTATATAAAAAGGTAATGCAATGAGCAATGAAGAAAAGAAGGCAAAGAAGCACTTTAAACAGGAGCCAGGAGATGAACCCAGGCTTGATTATAAAAGTCATAAGATGCCATCAAAGAAGCCAGCAACTTGTTCTGAATGGGGCATCAATCCATTACACAAAATTTCAAAAGATTCAAGAAATTCCATTGGCAATACCTTTCTTATTGAATCCATTTATTTATTTATTTTTGTATAACACTAAAGGTGATATTTTTTTTCCATCTCCATCCATATTCTGATTACCTGCACTATGGAAACCAATGGCTGTAATTTTGTTTCAAAGTCGTGCTCACTGCAGGCAATTAAATTTAAAACCTGGACAGGCACTATGCAATTTTAAGTCGTGCTCAGAAATCCTTCACGATGAAGATATTTTTTTCATCTCTTGAATGTATTTTCTCATTTTTTTTTTTGGGAGGGGGGGGGGTTTGGTAGGTTGGGATTGTTGGAAGATGGGAGTGGCTTGAAGAATTGTGGCAGTTGATGAACCGGCAGAGTCATTTTTACTTCAAATCATGCAATCACTTTGCTGGATCCACTTACCCGGACCTACTGATTTCTGGAGGGCTCTTGTCACGAACCCCGTCTCACCTATCTGAGGGTGTGTGCTGGATGGCGGTGACCTTTACATAGTGAGCGACGGCCGCTGAAGATTCTGACGTCAAGGCAAGCTGATTGGTAAGGGCACTTGAGAGGCTGCATTGCTGTCTCGGTGCTGATTTAAAATAAATGACTTAGATTGGAATCTTCCACATTTCATCATTCTGTGCTTTTCCATTAATCTTTTAGTCAATAAATAATCAAGAAAAATGTGTCTACATATTCATGCATTAGTGGTGAAAGAATAGATTTTAATAGTATGTCGTTATTCAAAAAGGAGTTGTCGTAATTGGGTGATTTCATTGCTTCTTTGCTGTTAAAGAAACTTTATTCCTTCACTCTGTGACCTTCAAAAGTCTAAAACTTATTCAGCCAGGACAAGTTAGGAGTAGGAATGCACCCTGATTTGGGAAGTTAGTCTATTGCAGGCAACTCTCATGTACACTCTGATTGGTCCATAAATCTGATCAAAACTCTGTCCGCCTCCTTGATAGCCATCTTGTCTTGACATGTCACATGCAGGGTCTTGTGAAATTGTTCATCCCCCTCGGTGTTTGTTCGTTTTTTGTCTCATTGTAATCTGGAATTAAAATGGATTTTCATTTGGACTTGATGTAATGAACTTAACAGTCCAGTCCAATTTGCTGAAATGGAATGAAGATAAAACACCTTATATATAAAAAAAACAAGTAAAAACTGAAAACCTGTGAGTTCATATGTACTGTATTCATCCGCTTTACTATGAAACCACCAAAAAAATATGATCTGGAACAACCAATAAACTTGATTAGTTGATTAGGGTCCACCTGTGTGCAGGCTTAGTGTCACATGATCTGTCACATGATGTCTGTTCTGAAAGGACCCTGACTCTGCAATAGCAATAAGCAAGAAATGTGAAGACCAAGGAGCACTTTAAAGAGGTCAGAGACAAAGCTGTGGAGAGGAATAGATCAGGGTTACAGTAAAAAAAAAAAAAAAAATTCCAAACTTTGAGTATCCCACATAGATCTATTAAATCCATTATAACAAAATGGAAAGACTATGGCACCACTACAAACCTGACAAGAGAAGGCTGCCCACCAAAACTCGCAGACCAGGCAAGGAGGGCATTAATCAGAGATGCAACAAAGACACCAAAAATAACATTGAAAGAGCTGCAAAGATCCGCAGCTTAGATGGGAGTATCTGTCCACAGGACAACTTTCAGCCTAATACTCCACCGAGGCAGCTTTATGGAAGAATGGCCTGTAAAAAGCCACTGCTTAAAGGTAAAAAATAAGAAAAATGTTTGGAGTTTGCCCAACAGCATGTGGTGGACTCCCCAAACACATGGAAGAAGGTTCCCTGGTCAGATGAGACTAAAATTGAACTTTTTGGCCAATGTGGGAATCACCATATGTGGCACACACAGAATGGGGGTGGTGGCAGCATTATGAAAACTGGTCAGGATTGAAGGAAAGATGGATGGCATTAAATTCAGTAAAATTCTTTAGGAAAATCTGTTTCAGTCCACTAGAGATTTGAGACTGGGACGACGGTTCGCCTTCCAGCAGGATAATGAATGACCTTAAACATACACTACCACCCAGTTAAGTTTAGGACAGACTTCAAAATCCTCCTTTTATCATATAAAGCCTTAAATGCCCAAGGTCCGGCTTACTTGTCTGAGCTTATAATGACTTACAAACCAGAGAACACATTAAGATCTCAAGATGTTGGTCTGCTTAGGATTCCAAGGATTAATAAAATAACAGGGGGAGGTTGAGCTTTTAGTTACAGGGCCCCTAAACTTTGGACTGGTCTGCCTGCTACTATAAGAGATGTCCCTTCAGTCTCAGCTTTCAAGTCCCGGCTGAAGACTCACAACTTCAGTTCAGCACACCCTGACTAGAGCTGCTGATTAATTGTACAGAATGCATCTCTGTTGTTAGTCATTAGCCCTGAAACATAAGTAATATGATAGTTAGAATTTGTTACTAACCCTCACCTACTCTGTTTCACTTCTCGGTACTCAAATATGGCACTTGGTGCCTCTGCCCACTTGCCAAGTTGTTGCATGGCTAAGGTAATGTTATCTTTAATGGAGGATCATAGGAATCATCTGGTAGAAGGATCATTTCATCAGATTGGCTGGCCCAGCACTGACTCAGCTGTGGAATGACCAATAGGGGGGAGGCAGATTGATAGCCGAGATCTCCAGGACTCTCAACAAATCCAGATCCTATCATGTTTCTTATTATATTTCCTCCTCAGGGTGTCTGGGCTTTCCCTTAAAGATAGGGTGAGAAGCTCAGTCATCTGGGAGGGGCTCAGAGTAGAGCTGCTGCTCCTCCGCATCGAAAGGAGTCAGATGAGGTGGCTCGGGCATCTGATCAGGATGCCTCCTGGACGCCTACCTGGTGAAGTGTTCCAGGCACATCTAACTGGGAGGAGGCCCTGGGGAAGACCCAGGACATGCTGGAGGGACTATGTCTGTCAGCAGGCCTCGGAACGCCATGGGATTCCCCCGGAAGAGCTGGAAGAAGTCTGGGTATCTCTGCTCAAGCTGCTGTCTCCGCGACCCGATCTCGGATAAGTGGAAGTGGATGGATGGACAGTGGGCATAAAAACAACAATAAATAAATCCAATAAAATTCTGAGGTTAAAATACAGTCTCTCTTATTACTCTCCTGCCCACCTCCGTCTCTCTCTTTCTCCCTGGCTCACCCATTTCTCCCTCAGCCAGCGGAGACTCAACAGCAACGAGCTCCTTCAGCCGCCCTCCATCTTGGCTTCCCAATGGACATCACTGCCAGACTGTCAAGGTCAGCTCTCCTCCTTTCATCCTTCGCGCTCCCGTAGTTGCTCCTTAGATCCCTCGGGAGGACACCTGCTTTGCTCACCCCACTCACTCGAACATTCAGTAGGGTAGACTAGCCCATAGAGCGCCACCAAAAAATGCTACTTCGCGGGGCCCCAGCTCATTCTGTCTCCTCTTTCTAGGTGGCCAGCTCCTCCTGCTTAGACTGCCTTTCCTGTCCTTTAACCTCTATTCTCATCCTCTACTCTACCTCAATGCATCTATCCATATATCTATCCCCCTTTCCTGGTTTTGACCTGTATATATACGCACCCCTGCACGCCACTGTGGTCGCAGCACCTTATTCACACACCGCAGGAAGCCAATGAGGCAATCGAGAACGATTGCATCCACACGTGCAGGTGCGACTCGCTCCAACTACCTCATTAACTCCCCACGGTCGTGCAATTGTGCCCACGGGAAACAACACGCTATAAGGATTTAAAACCTGGCCCTTTTTTTGAAACCGCGGACCCGCTATACCACACATACTTTTTTGTTATCTTTTTTGTTGAAAGTAGAGTAAATTATTATGCAGGATGACAGGGGCTCCCAAACGTTTTCATATGACTGTATGGTTGAGTGATTCAATCAGATGCTGAAACAGATGTTGAGGAAAGTAATCTGAACAGATGGTAGAGACTGGGACCATCTACTCATGCTAGTCTTGTTTGCCTTCAGGGAGGTGCTGTAGGCCTCAACCAGTTTTCCTCCTTTGAGCTGTTGTACTGTCGACAGCCCAGAGGCTTGCTCGATCTGATTTAGGAAGGTTGGGAGGAAGAGGTAGCCCCTCTACCACAAAACATATTGGATTACATTAGCGGCCTTGAAGGTGCACAGCATGCACAGTCATGGCTCTACAACCGAGGCTCTAGCCTTTGGGAGCTCAAGCTAGGTGTCAGGGTTATGGACCTAATTCCTACAATCCACTTCAAGCTCCTGGCCCATGGGCAGGGGCATTATGAAGTCTGAGAATGTAAGGACTCATAGTCTGTCTGACCTATTAGCCTAACCAACGTCTCAGAGAGCATCTGAGCCTCTTAAAGCCATGGATTGATCACAATTGTGGTGATATGGTGGACACTACCAGTCTGCCACTTTTAGCGGATGCCAGTCAGGTAAACTTTGGGGACGCCCTTAGTCCCTGGCAGAGGAAAGAGATGGGAGCTGTCATCGCCTCCGTGACTGGAGTCATGGACCCCTGTTTGGGCCGTATTGAGCTGATCAACTATGAGATTGTGACAGATCCACGAGTGGTCGTTCACGAGTGACCCTACTGCCTCCCAGAGGCAAAGAAGGCAGAAGTTAAGTTGGAAGCATGTCAGACATTGAAACTCAAGGTAACAGAGGCCAGTCATAGCCCTTGGTCCAGCCCAATTGTGCTGGTGCCAACGCCAGCTGGAAGTTGGTGCTTTTGTAATGACTTCCTTAACCAAGTCTCGAGCTTCAATGCCGATCCCATACTAAGGATCAATGACCTGCTGGAGTGGCTGGGTAACACCTTGTATCTGTCTACCCTTGACATGATGAAGGACTATTGGCAAATCCCCCTGATGGACACAGAAAAGGAAAAGGCCATGTTCAGCACCCCTAATGGTCTTTGGCAGGAATGTGTTTTACTCTTTAGGTGACACAGTGCTCTCATGAACTTCCAAGGTCTGGTGGACAGGCTCCCACACCCCATAATGTCAAAATAATGTTTACTTGGATGACATAATCATCTATTCCAACACCTGGGCAGAACAAATATAACATGTTTTCTACATCCTCCAAGCCATCTGTGAGGCCAGTTTCCAGATAAACTCACAAAAAATGCTACTTCATGTTGACCAAGGCTAAGTTTCTAGGCTATGTGAATGGCAGTGGATGTATCATACCCTAGTGCTCCAAAATGGCCACACAGGCTGGCCCTGGCCATGGACTAGAAGGCTACTACTGACAGTTTGTTCCCTGATTCTCTGAGAGGGCCATGCCTTTCACACACTTGACAAAGAAGAAGGTGACGTGGACCCCCATGGCAGAAGCTGCATTTCGTGACTTAAAGATGGCCCTTATCACAGCTCCTGCATTGTTTTCACCTAACTTCTCTCTAACTTTCCTTCTCCAGACTGACGCCTCGGACTCCAACTTTGGTGCAGTGTTAAGCCAAGTCATTGACAGTGTCGAACACCCTGGCATGTATCTCAGCCATAAAAGGTTGGACTGGTTGACAAGACAAGTGGTCTTCACCATTAAATGGGCAATAATGCAGCTCTGGTATTACCTCCTGATTAGAGACTTCACTTGGGTGACGGACCAGGCCCCCCTGGAGTGGCTCTGCTCCCATCGAGACATGAATGCCCAGATCACATGGTTCTAAGCCTGCAACCATACAAAAATAAGTTACTCCACTAACGGGATTCCTCCATTCCAACGCTGAATCCCTCTCCCAGGCCCTTAACCTTAAGGTCCGATCTGAGTGGGGAGGCCATGTCATGTATGCAGATTCCAGTTATTTTTGGGTACCCCTTCATATATAGATACACAGTATACAATGTACAAAGTACATAGAATATATATTTAAAATTTAATCTACATTAGAATGCTTAAGTCCCTGCTGCAATGTAATTTAATAGTAGTGGCAAATAGCAAACAAAATCGGTGCTCAAGGGCAAAGAATCTAAATAAATATTTCTTTTGGCTCTTTCTAAAGTGGCTCATATGAATGGGTCATGGCATCAGAGCTCCGTCCATAAAGCAGCCTGTGTCCAAATGAGACATCGACAATGGGGGCGTTGGGTTCTTACAACTCTCAGGCCTGAAGGGGCAGGGTTATTTGCTCTCAATGGGGTGTTTTCGTACTGCTGTAGAAGAGAAATAAAATGATACTTTTAGTGGCAGTACCCTCTCTTACTCCGATGAGGTATTGCATACGCTGGATGAGAACTGATGGTGTCCCTCTGATGCATATTTGTGACAACACATTAAACTTGAAAAGCCTCCAAAACCTTTTTTTGCAAAAATGTTATTTTTTTTATTTTAAAATTTCATCTATAACAAAATTAAATGTGCACAGAGTGAAGGGGTCTAAATACTTTCTGAATCCCCAGAGTACAGTAGAGTTACACAGAAATGTATGGTTGGGACCCCCATAAGTCTCAGGGCCCTAAGTGGTCATATAGCTCACATACAGTTAGTATGAACTTAGATTCCTGTGTAACAGATGGATGATTTTGAAAAAGTAAAGCCGTTGTGAAACTTAACTGAAATGTTGAATATTGCAGATGCAAGCTTAAGGCTGTGTCACATTGTACAACTTTTCCAGCAAGTTGCAGTCACCAACTTCATTTACATATCTTAGCGAGTTGTGGGCAGTCATGATGTGCTGCTGTGATATACAGTGTGGCGGATGGCTGGGACCCATGCCAGGCTGGGATGCCCCTTTGACACTGGGACAGGGACACACTACATTCCCTGGAACATGTGGTGGCAGCCCTCCTGGGCTATGTCGGGACCACAGTCGTGGGACTTCAGGGCTCAGACCTGTTGGGCTCCGTGGCGGCCACCCAGAGGAGCTGTACGGCTTAATGAGCCCATGTGGGCTGAAATGCAGCCACACCCGGAAGTGCTGCCTGAATTAGGTTATGACCTGAAGCACTTCCGGGTGGGCTATAAGAACAGCCTGCAGCCACTACTCAAGGCGCCAGAGTGAAGAAGAAGAAGAAGAAGAAAAAAAAGAAGAAGAAGAAAAAGCTGCTGCTGCTGCTGCCTGGAAGGAGTGGAGGAGAAAGAAGAGGGATTTTGGGTGTTTTTCTTTGGTGGTGTTTTTGGGACTGTGTTAGGGCTGAGGGACACAGGGAAGACGTGGCCCCCAGATGAAGAAAAATACAATCTTTTTGTTTTATTTTACGTGTTGGCGCCAACCAAGTGCTTCTGCCACAACAGTTATGTGGTTTGATATACCCAGTGACTCAGTCCAACTATACAACTAAGCTATATATAACTATATCCCTAGTCTGAGGGTAGAGATTTGCGTCGGCAATAGGAAGGTTGAATCCTGTAACCGCCAGAAGTGACTCTACTCCACTGGGCCCTTAACTTGTAATTGCTCCATCCTGGGTATGATGTTAATCTGCAACCAGCCCTGCAAGCAGGTACTCCAACTTGCAGGGAAACCTTGGGGGTTGATGGCAGGATTGACACTCCAGTCAACGTGTAAAACCTCACAGTGTTCCAGTGTGGTGCTGAGGTGTCATCCGCTGCACTCGGGTCCCAATCCAGGTGATTCTTCGTGTGGTGGGTGCAGCTCCCAACCTCTCTGTCCAACTAGTCTGTGACTCACCCCAATAAAATCAATCAAGTTTATTGGCCTTTAGTCATAACCGCAGGTTCTGTGTGCTCGAGGAACTGACAACCAATGAGCACTCACCTGGAATTACAATACAAATCATAATGCTGCTATGAGGAATAAGGAACATCGGGAATATGGTTGTGGACCAATTAAAAAAAAAAAAAAAAAACAGGACTGAGACATACTTGCCTAATTCTGTGTGTTTTACATACCACACCAGAATGGGAAAAAAGTGCCAAGACTGCAGCTGAACTCGCCATAACTGTAAAGCCTCCACAAGGCACCAACTCCAACAGGCAGAATGTTATTGCCTGTTAGAAAAAGGGGTGAGCTCTCAAAACTTCACAAATGTGACACCTTACTGCAAAATTGTTAGGCAGTCATCTAATTTTACATACTGCGCACTATATTGTAGTGTATATAACTGCAGTTACCAAATCTGATGCCTCCTTCAACTAAAAGTCATGTAATGTGATATCAGTTTTAGTAAAAGAAGTGATGGTGAGATGAGCATGTAAGATATTCTGAGAGTTTTCAAATTGTGCTAGGAGTTGTGTTGTGTATAGATCTAGTTTGTGCCTAAAGAAGCCCAGACATGAACCAAAGCTAGAAATTACTGCAATCAGATCAATCAGATTGTTAATAGAAGATTGGGTTTTATAGGATGTTGAAAGCATGAAGTCAGTGGAAAGCAGTTGGAGGGGGAAAGCAGCTATACTAGGGAAACAGAATGTTCATTTAAATGGCTGATGTTGTGACATATAACTGGCTTTCATGAAAATTAGTTTGTGATTAAATGTAGGTGATGATACATAAACTGGTGCTGGACTGCTGCTATTTGAGTAGTGTCATTCTGAAAGTGAGTGGCTTTTATACGGGGGATGGGCAATTTTTCCTCTAGGTTCCCTTGTGCACTATTAGGGTGGACTGTTGACCACTTCAGTGTTCTTACTATTGTACCCGATGTCTTTAGAACTGCAGCAACTATTGCAACCTGGGGGCGTCACGCTTTTCTGACATTTACACGTGCTGATGAGTTCAAACTGTTAAAAAAATCCTTTGCTTCGCAGAGTTACAGCTTACCAACAGCAAAACTGACTGACCTATTTTCATTATACGCCGAAAAATCGAACACAGCAAAGTCCCACAGTGCTAATTTCAGTTATTGAGATACGCGGCCCAATTTTGACGCATTGCAGGTAAGAATTGCCCAATTAGGGAGCGCGGTCCTTTTGCAGTGGCACCTCTGAACCAATCACAAGCGATCTTACAATTTCTGCATTCGGAGACCGACACACCCCCTTTCGCCAATCGTGTGCCATTACGTCAAGATAAATAAGGGTTATACGCACGCAAGTATAAATGAAAATGATTGTTAAGCTCAACAGACTTAATCAATTGCATACTCACAGTATCGAAACTGTTACATTGGAGGGCGCTTTGAAAAAGTAAAAACTGTCAACGCAAGCAGCAACACATGCGTATAACTCAATGCTTTATTACAGTCCACGTTCAATACGCTTCTCAGCATAAATATATAAAAATAAACGAAATAATCAATTTCCAGATAAAGTATTCAGTCGATCCCTCTGGGTGTGCCACAACAGTTAAGAGATCGCAGAGTCCCTAGCCTGACATCTCGGGCGCATGATGTAATTCGTCGGAGGAATACAGTAGCACAGTGCTCGTTTAGTTTTCCGCGCGTGACCGTTTAGATCAAGGAGTAGAACAGCTGGTGCGCATGCCCAGATTCGGGCTATTGGCGGCAGCGCAATGCGTGAACGTGCACTTTCCCTGAAAGTGTCTATTGGTGGAGACGCAGCGCATGTACGCGCACTTCCCTCCTCCCCTTTATTTCCTCTGTAGTTCACAAGGAGTTCTGCGTGGTTGCGGTTGCTGATTGTTCTTTCAGAGTCCTTAAAACAGGTTACTGCAAAAAAAGATGGTGAGTATACATTAACTTTCTTTAACGAAATGTGATGTCGTTGTTTTAACGAGTGCGTTTACTTTCATTGCGCTATATGAGGCAAAGAGGTGCGCACATGACCCACTTAAAAAAAAATAAATAAATGGATAAAAGGGTCCAGCTGCGTCGTACAGAGCTTCTCGAATGCATTTCGAGAACGGAAATTTTGGTTCGTCTTGATTGGTGTCATTTTGTTAATTTGACCATACACGTGTCCGGCGAGTCCTAGTTCAGTTTCTCAGACGTTTCTAGACGTGCTAATATTTCGGTGGTCCTCCAGTCGTTACCTGATTTGCTAACATCTGTGTCTGCGTTGATTTTTTTTTTTTTGCCTTTTATGTACGCGACGTTGGATTGCAAGTGTTTGTGTTTCACTCGGTTTTCTTAAACTGTAGGTTGCAAAAGTGGGATTTCGCCCCCGCCCCGTCCTCTGGTCACCATTGTGTAAAATCAATCGTGGGAGGAAAACGTTGGTATTCGGTTGACCTGTCAAATAAGATCAGTTGTGCCTTTATGTCCGATTCTTTAATAATTGCGTACTTAAAGTTGCAGATAAGGCATGTCGTGTGGCTTGGGCGATTGCAGATGTGTACGGTTGCAACCATGCAGATAAAGACGCAATAGAGCTTAGTAAAGTTCCCGACATAGCGAGATTAGTTGTAAAGCAAAATCTCCTTCCCCTGCGGTGGGTGTGCGTAGTTTTTTTTTAACTCGCATCCAAACGGTCAGGTGAGTTTCATAAAGTGGGTCAAGCGAACAAAATTGCGCACAGAGGGATTTATCTGCAAAATAAACACTGCCGCATTTGCAGCGTGCTGCGTCTGTTATGGCTTACAGTTAGTTGGGAGGAGGAGTCAATTACGGTCATATAGGTTACGTCATCCTCTTGATAAGGACGCTATACAAGAATACTTATTTTCATAGACTCAGTTAGTGGGAGCAGATTTTTAATGCTGCATAGCTAAAAAAAAAAATCGTAGCCTTGCCATCAACTGGACAAAATAAATACTTAGACCCTAAGGCTACAACTGGGGTCCACCAGACAGACTGTGGAGGATAATGAAGATTTGGGAATTGCAGCCGACTAAATGAATACCACAGCTTTGACAGTTGATTAGTTAAGTCATTTATTCATTTTAAAACCTGTGAAACTTTTGCCTCCTCAGATATGAATTAAGCTTATGAGTCTTAGATTTCATACCATAGACCAAGTTTGTGTAAACATATTTTGTTTTTCCATCTATTTGTTTATTTAAACAGCTTCTGTAAAAAGTCACATTTCCCTCCTGTATCTACCTGTCAAATAGTTCCTTTCATCTGGATATCTACCACCAGTCAAAAGAATGGAAACATGTGCATGGTATTCATGAAGATACCATTATGTTGATTTTTAAAATGTAGCCAAGACATTACTAGGGTTGATAAAGGCTGCTTGAAATGACCGATTTTTTTTTTTATTTATTTTTTTACATTTATTATCCAAAGCCCCATTTTCAGCAGCCTTTCCTTCACTGTCAACTTCATTAGCTTATCCTTCGTCATGTTGAAATGCTATTTGGTTATTAGAGAAACCTTTGTAATTTCATTAGTAACGCTGAAACCTGCTGTTCATTTGGGTTGCAAAGTACTGCAATGGCGTGTAATTGCAGACCACAGTGTGTCAGTAATGTAATGGCCATTGTATTACACTACAGTTAAGGTTAGGGTTGTAGGAGGGCATGGGCATTATCTGACCTTTGTCATAGGTATTGCAGACTGCAGTTAGAGCCATCTCAAGTACTGGCATTCCTAAAATGCACTTCTAGGTTTAAAAGGCCAAAATGAAATGCCTTTCTCAAGAAACTTGTTCATCCATTGTTTGTGGTGGTGGTTTTTTTTTTTGCGCAGAATTAAGGTTGTGAATGTGGTTGATTGCCAAGAAACCGAAGATTTCATGCATAGGTGTCTGTGACCAGATGAGGGGCAACTGTGTAAGAGAATAAGGACATCGGAGTGTGTAGTGTGAGAAACAAACAGGTTCTCATTTGGGATCTTGCTGATCTACACCTCGAATACCAATGTCATCCACATCCTGGTCTGATCTTTTCTCAGTTGCAAACCATCTGCTGTCCAATATCTGTGTTGTTCTGTCCATTTTAATCTTATTTGCCAGATTCTTGCATGGTCTTTTTTTTTTTTTTCTTTGAAACTCTGCCACCACCTGGAGTTTTTTTCCCCCCTCATTTGCAGACAATGCTGACATTTGGCACATATTTAGGGAAGAATCCAATTGAGAACCTGTAAGGTGTATGTTCTCGCACTGCATACACAGTTGTCCATCTGATGTGAGTTTCCTCTTTCAGTCCCGGTCAGATCCAGTTTGCCGCCCTCTCTCCAGACAATCGACACCTTTGTATGAAATCTTCAGTTTCTTGGCAGTCTGTCCTATGGAATATCCTTCATTCTAGAACAAACACCATAGACTGACATGCTTTTTGAGAAAGTGGTTTCATTTTTGAACCTAGGGAATTTTGGGAATCCCAGTATCTTGGTTATTCTGTTCACTTGAGTTGCAGTTTCAGTGGTAGTAATGCAATTTACAAAGTTTTCTCTAATGGCCAATTAGCATGTAAACATGTCTGATTAAGGATAAGCTAAAGGACTTGACCATTAGGACCACTGAAAATGGGGATTTGTAGTCCTATGCAAATAGAGTTAAAGGTCATTTTAAGCTGCTATTAGGAACCCTTTTAATGTCTTGGCTTCATTTTTAAACCAATGTAATAGTATCCTCTTGAAGAGACGTATCATTTCTATGAAAAACTGAAGTCTGTGCGTGTTTCCATACTTTTGACTGGTAGTAGATAAAGGTTATTTGCCCACAGTGGGAAATGTGGCTTTTTTACAGAAGTTCTTTAGTGTGTGTATGTAATTTATATAATATATATTGATAGCTAGAAATCCACAAAGGGACAGATCACATATTTTAAGTAGTCTTTTTATTTATTACCTTTAGACAATCTACAAGGTGTCATCATCAGAGGAAAATGATTAGACATAAAGGAGATTATCTCTCTCTCTCTATCTCTATCTACCGCCCAGGCATTTATTCAAAAAAATTATTCAGACGGCCCGGCGTTTCAAATAGACTGGCGGTTGTTGGAGACCGGCTATTATTCACCTCGCAGACGGAATGGCGATGGGTAAACGGGTTTCATTTGCCAGTAAAATACGGTATGGTTCCGTATTTACGGTCACAAAATGTAGGCAGCAACACTGGATGAACATTTCAGGATTTAATGAAATTATCAGTACAGCAGTACGGTCTTATTAAAGCAGTATACAGTACGGTACTACCGTAAGCATGAAAAACGGGTACAGTAGACGTCAACTTTCTTGTCAATGATGCCACCAGCACTGGCCTGCACCAGTCCGAATTTCACACAAAGCGCTCATCAGCCCGACAAGTCCCCTGCGGAACGTAAGGAAATGCAATGAGCTCCAAACTCGCGCATATAGGTATACATTACAACATGAGACTGGATAAGATACAATAAAGTACAGTACTTACCATCTACTCGTCGTCTGAATAGGTAATGATTGCTTCGTTATTTGCGAGTTCTTCATCTTCCTCTTCTTGTGATGGCAATACAGGTACTTCCATTGCTTGTTGTCACGCAGTAATCAGTTTTATCAGGATTAACGTGTCGAAGATGGCATTTTCATGTTCTTCCCACCACATCTACCCTCCCTGTGGGGTTATGATTGACGTGGAGACAAGAAGACAAAATGTACACAAAGAAATTTCTTTTTGGCTTTCTGGCTTCCTCGATAGCATCCGACGACAAAACATTTTTGACACGAAAAGGTACTTGCCGTATGATTCACTGCAGGAGGACGGTAGCCCAGATGGTACGAAAAGAGGATTAGCATACGAAAAAGGCGGTGGGTCATTGGAGATCGGTGTTTACTACAGACCGGCTACTATTAGAGACTGGCGTCTATTTGTTGCAACATCTCTTCAAGCCCACCGTTTATTGGAAACGGGCGTCAATAAGAAGCCGGCCACTACTAGAAGATATACGGTGTGTGTATATGCATATGTATGTATGTATGTAGGTAGGTAGGTAGGTAGAGAGAGACCAGCCCAACTACAGACAGACACTGAGGCACAAAGATGTCCAAAAGCACACATTTTTATTCTTCTTTTTGCCCACACAAGACACTAACTCACAAAAGTTGCTTGGCTCAGTCCTTTCTTTGCCTTTTACTTCTTCTCTTTCGCCCTCACTCCTCTCCCAAGCTCTGTCTTTTTCTTCCCAACTCTGGCTCCTCTAGTGGAGTGAGGCAGTCCCTTCTGTAATACCCTGGATTTGCTCCAGGTGCTTCATGATGATCTTCTGGCGGTTCTTCCTGGTGTGACCATAATCCTCGGAGGTGGCCATGAGCACCCAAAAAGGTTTGAGCTTCTAAGGTCTAATCCTGTGTATCCAATGCAAACCAGGGCAGCTGCCCTCTCGTGGTCCAGGAGAGGTATTGTCTCTCTCCCAGTCCTTCCAGGTGTCCCGGCTGGGCAGGATCCCCTGCCGTTTGCCACAGATAGAGATAGATAGGTATCTATGTATAGATATATAGAGATAGATGTACTGTATATAGATATCATATCTATCAATTGATCAATCTCTCTCTCTCTCTCTCTCTCTCTCTCTCTCTCTCTCTCTCTCTCTCTCTCTCTCTGAGAAAGATTTAAATACATAGCAAATGGGCATGGTGGGTTTCAAAGGTGTTGGTCTTAAAGTCGTTATTATTTGGATGTTCTTCTTTTTAAGACCGCATATGCTGGGTTCATGTCCAAGTGTCTGTTAATGGTGTTTTCATTTGATAGCCACGATTCAGCCAGCTCTCCGGCACTCTTCGTATTTGCCCTGAATCTTACTTGCACCGTGTCCCAGTTGAATTGGTAGGTGTGTGTGTGTGTATCGGAGGTTGTGGGTCTTCTGACAACATTTCAGTGTTCTTGTATAAAGTATTGAGAGTGTTTTAGATGTTGTTCTCACGTAAACAGCTGGGCATACACTGCATGGTGTACTGCTATTGGTTTTGATTCCTGTATCTCTAATAATTTTCCTCTTATGATACAACCTGGAAGGTGTTGAAAGCTCAGGAATAAAAGACTATTTTAAGATGCATGATTCATTTTTTTTTTTTCTCCCTTTGTGGATTTCTAGCTATCCATATGCAAAGTGTATTGCAGACCTTGGCTTCCACGGTGTGTAATATATATCAGTCACTATGTTCTGTAGGTAGTAATCTATGTAAGCTTAATTCATATCTGAGGAGTAGTATCTTGGTTGTATTTTTAAATCTATTTATTGTATTTTGATTTAAAAAAAAAAAAAAAATTGGTGTCTATCAAGAATATAAACATTTCTGGTTGATTCCGAAGTTTTGACTGGCAGTGTAAGTGACACCTTAGTATGTCTACACATGTGCACACACAAATGCTGGTTTTGTTATCAGTTTAGTTTTTAATTCATTTCTCTCATCCATCTTCCTAACCTGCTTAGTCAGGGCAGCTGGAACCTATCCCAGCAGGCATAATTCATGGACACGGTGCCAGGTCATCGCAGGGTAAACTCTCTCTCCTCTGTCTCTCAGGCCAATTTAGCCGTGCCAGTTCACCTTAGCTGCATGTCTTTGGACTGTGGGAGGAAACTGCAGTTCCTGGAAGAAACCCACCGGTAGAATCTGTTACAAATCCTTGAGCGTGGGAAGGGCATAATTTATAAATGTATTATTAAATTGAGTCGTTCCTTTTAAACAGGTCTATCAACAGCATGGCCTCATCAGTAGTATACTGTAATCTGATCAGAGACTTCTGATAAAGTGACTAACTTTAGTAATATCATATTAAAGCTAGTCCAGTTAGAAACAAATTAATCCAGTGTCATGTTTAATTCTTGGCTTGCTCACTTGGTTTACGGAGTTGGCACATTTTTCCTGCGTTGGTGTGGGCTTTCTTCAGGAATGCTGGTTTCTTCTTACAATCTGGGGACAGGCCTGCTAGGCATATTTATGTCTCTAAATCAGCCTTAGGTAGGATGACTTCTTTCCTGTAAACTGGCATCTTCTCAGAGATTTGGTTTCTGGTGAGAGTTGGATGTTCCCAGAAAAAGCTCCTGTCTCAGTACATGGAAAATGTTTTAAACTGCCATCTATACTTTACCAGAGCCAACAAGCAGAAACGGGAACGTTTTTAGTGATTGTTATCGGGAGAAGATTGGAATCCTCTGATGTGAAGAATAAAGAACCATCACCTTTTGAAATGGGTATGATTTTGTTTTAAAGAGTTGTGGAGCGCGGGCTGAGTTGAAATGTTTGAGTTGATGAACTTGCCTACACATACAGGGTAGGATCTCCAATGAAGACGAGTAACTGCAGAGTAACGCTTACACAAATACAAGTGCAGCTATGAAAGCAAGATGGATGTTTTGTATTTCTCTACAAATTGATGGCTTCATAGCATCTTGCATATAAACGTCTATGCATGGAAGTGTGTATCTGTCTGTCCGGCCCGGAAGTGCAAGACAACAGCATGAAGCTCAAGGAAAGTCTCCAAAGTGAAACCGGTGAGCAAAGAGAAACTCGCTTAGCCGCTAATACACAAGCGAGGTGAGCATATCAGTGAAACAAAACCTCAGAGGAGAGAGAGAAACTCGCTTAGCCGTTGATAAGATAACAAAGGTGAGCACGTCGGCAAAATGAAACCTCACAGAAAAGAGAAACTCGCTTAACCGTTGATAAATGGAGGCGAGAATATCCGCAAAACAAAACCACTGAGGAAAAAGAAACTCGCTTAGCCGCTAATGCACAACTGAGGTGAGCACATCAGTAAAACAAAACCTCAGAGCAGAGAGAGAAACTTGCTTAGCCACTGATAGACAACGGGGCCGAGCACGTCGGCAAAACGAATCCACCGGAAAGTTCCAGAATCCATGTTTTCTAGTAGCCCGGGCTTTTTACAGCATAGGCTTAAACAGCTAGTTTATCTTTTTTTCAAAGAATGTCTCTGTCTAGTTTTAACTTTTTTGCACACTGACTTCTCATTCATTCTCTCCATTGCTGACTGTACAGATCAGTTTCTCACTGCAGCATTTATATTGTGTTTGTGGATTAACTACTGTGGACCAGACTTCATTATTTTGAAGTTCTGGAAATTGCAATGTTAGCATTTTATTTTCTCTCTCTTTGTTTTGCCCTCGCCATTCTAGCAAGTTTTGTTTTGTTTCTCTTATTTGTATCAAAAGGCATTGAATGATAAAAGAGCTACTTTCAATTCAAACATTGTGCCTTTATTGTAGGCAAATGGTGTATTGTAGTGGTTGCTTCTATCTCTTTTCAAAGTAGTTCATATTGCATTGGATTATATTTAGAAAATGCATAAGCAACATAAGAACATTAAGTTGCTGTGTGCAATTCTTATCCCCAAACCACACCCTAAGTATTTGGTATTAATGGGTGACTAAGATGAACTCGAGGCCATTGCAGTGAATATTTAAGTTGCAGGTTGTGTTTCTTTCTCTCTCTCTCTCTCTCTCTCTCTCTCTCTCTCTCTCTCTCTCTCTCTCTCTCTCTCTCTCTCTCAGCTGGAGACTGGACATGTTATGCCAAGATGGTTGGACTGGAATCCAGGGTGGGATTCGGCAGAAGATCTTTGCCCAGCTGGGAGGTCAGAGTAGTAGATGGACTTAGAGAGGGAGAAAACCTAAGAATGTATGCGCCTCTGCTCCACTGGGTGGCAGCGTTTCCGGGCTGGTGTACCACAACTGCAGGGAGTTGTTGTCCCGTGGGGCAGCCCTGTAGGTTTCCATGGGTGCTGCAGGGATTGGCTGTCTCCACTTTATGAGGTTTCTGCCAGAACTGGGAAATGATCAGGAGGTAGCACCAGAAGTACTAACCGGTCTGGTATGAAGGTGGACATGCTGTCTCACATGGGCGAGTTGAAGTCTGGCGGTAAAGCGTAAGGCTTGCCTGAAAGAGAGTGGAGGAGGTTCTTCATTTGATTTTGATATACTTTATTAATCCTCGTAGGTCAGCCATTGTACAGAATCCCTGGAGCAACTTTCAAGTTGAAGTGTCCTGATAAAAACGAAGATCAGGCCTTTAATGACCTCTTGGGTACGGCCATCAGCAATGTGTCTGTGGAGAGAGTGTTGACCACGTCGAGAGGTTTACTTAACTCGGCAGTGACATTCATGTCTCTGGTGACTCTTCCTATGAAGTCACTGAATGGAGTGTGGGGGGTGAAATTCATGAGGTTGCTGGAAAGGGGTGTGTGGCACTCCCAATATCTCTGCAAATGGACGAAGGTCCAAGTCTTTAGAGTCCTGGTGCTTCTTGTTTGCGAGTCCTGGGCGCTATCCAGTAATCTGAGATGAAGACTGGACTCCTTCAGTACTGTGTCTCTTCAGAAAATCCTTGGGTACCACTGGTTTGACTCTGTGTTGCTCACGGAGCCCCGAATGAGGCACATGACCTGCATTGTGAGGGAGCGTCCGTTGTGGCACTACAGTCATGTGGCACGGTTCCCCAAGGGTGATCTGGCTTACAGGATCCTTATTGTTGAGGACCCGAGTGGCTGGACCAGGCAGATAGAGGGTTATTTTCGGAGGTTGGGACTGATCCGCTTGTCTGCCTTTGACAACCAGGATCTCGAGCTGTTTCATCTTGTGGTGGGTGTGGTAACGCGCTGTACCAGTACAGGCTCCATAACCTGACCTCCCCCCTCACTACTTTGAGTGCTTTACATAGAGAGTGGGGAGCCACTTTAAATACCACCAATGTTCACCACCCAACTAGATGATGTAATGGCAGCCAGTTAAAGTTGGGGTATGATTCGGTGGTCAGAATGATTAGGCCATGGAGAGCAATTTAACCAGGCCATCAGGATACACCCTACTCTTTACAAAGGATGCCCAGGGATCTTTTATGACCACTGAGAGTTAGGACCTCGGTTTTAAGTCTTACCTGATGGGTGGTGCCATCTGTACAGCACAATGTCCCCATCACTGCACTGGGGCATTGGGATCCACATTCAGACCACAGGGTAAGTGCCCCCTACTGGTATCACCAGCACCCCTTCCAGTAGTAACCCAAGCTTTTCCTAGATGTTCTCCCATTCAAGTACTGGCCGGGCCTGAACATGCTGAGCTTCAGGTGGATGACCTCGTCTGAAGTGCATTTGGTATGGCTGATGGCTTTCTGTCTGTGTTTTTTATTTATTTATTTATTTTTTTTAAGCCTCATTCAGCTTTTGTATTTGGTAAGGGTGAGCAGCAGTTTTGGTTCAATTTGAGTTTGTCGCCCATTATTTAAGAACAGCACACTAGTTGGCAAAGCCTCATGTTACTGTGAACCCAGCCACGGGATGCACAAACCAATGTGTTTCTTTGTGCCGGTCCCAAGCCCGGATAAATAGGGAGGGTTACGTCGGGAAGGGCATCCGGTGTAAAATTTTGCCAAATCAATATGCGGGCGACCATACAAATTTCCATATCAGATCGGTCAAGCCCCGGGTTAACAACACCCGCCACCAGTACTGTTAGGAAATTGGGCTACTGTTGGCCAAAGAAGAGGGGGAAGACGTGTCCGGAAGCAGGAGGAGAGGAGGAAAGTAAAGAGAGTGGAACGAAGGCCAAAGCAAAGGTTTATGGATAAGGTGAGAGAGGACATGCAGGTCATGGGTGTGACAGAACAAGATGCAGAGGGCAAAGATATGGAAGAAGATGTGGCAACCCTTAACGGGAGCAGCCAAAAGAAGAAAACAATGTTTAGGAACCTGCATTACAGAAAAGCTCATGAGTGCAGTTGTTAAAAATATTTTATTTGGATAAAATGGATGTTGGGCATATTTTTTCACCTACATATAACCCATCAGTCCTCTTAAATTCTTAATGCCTATCTTCAGAAAGTTGTACTATCTTTGTAAAGAGTTTTTATAGGTAAACATTTCTCATGAATACTATCCATAGTTCTTTTTGCGATTGGAATCCATCTTTGTCTAGGGTGATCAACGTCCTTCCAACCCATTTGTTTAATTGGAAAATACAATCCTGACTAATAACCGGTCTTATTTAATTTCATGACTTGGTAGTATTTTAACTCTACAGCTGTGGCCAGAAGTTTGGAGAATGACACAAGTGTTGGTTTTCACAGTTTGCTGCTTCGTTGTTTTTAGATCTTTTTGTCAGATGTTTCTTTGGTATACTGAAGTAGAATTACAAGCATTTCATAAGTTTCAAAGACTTTTATTAACAGTGACATGAAGTTTATGTGCAGAGTCCATATTTGCAGTGTTGGCCCTTTTTTTCCAGTTTGCCCTGGCATGCTGTCAATCAACGTCTGGGCCCAATCCTGCCTGATAGCGGGCCATTCTTGCATAATCATTGCTTGGAGTTTGTCAGAATTTGTGGGTTTTTGTTTGTCCACCCACCTCTTGACCCCAAGTTCTGCATGGAATTAAGGTCTGGAGAGTTTCCTGGCCATGGAGCCAACATTTCGATGCGTTCCCAGAGCCACTAAGTTCTCACATTTTGCCTTTTGGCCTGGTGCTCCATCATGTTGAATTGTTCATTGTTGCGTCACCAAACTGTTCTTGGATGGTTGGGAGAAGTTGCTCTCGGTGGATGTTTTGGTCCCATTCTTTATTCATGGCTTGGGATCGGAGCACCACCAATGCAGAGCTTGCTCACGAATGGCAGCAGGCAGGTGTTAGTGCATCTGCATGCACAGCGAGGGAGGTGAAGACTTTTGGAGGATGGCCTGGTGACTGTCAAGAAGGGCAGCAAAGAAGCCAAGAAACACATCAGGGACAGACTGATATTCTGCAAAAAGGTACAGGGATTGGACTGCTGGGGTCAAGTCATTTTCTCTGATCAACCACCTTTCCTATTATTTGGGGCATCCGGGGGGGTTGGAAAGGTGAGCGGTGCTACCATTAGTCTTGTGTCATGCCAACAGTAATGCATCCTGAGACAAATCATGTGTGGGGTTGCTTTTCGGCCAAGGCAGTGGGCTCACTCACAATTTTGCCAGCCATGAATAAAGAATGGGACCACAATATCCTCAGAGAGCAACTTCTCCCAACCATCCAAGAACAGCTTTTGGTGACCAACTAGGCCTTTTCCAACATGATGGAGCGCAAGAGCCATAAGGCAAAAGTGAGAACGAAGTGGCTTGGGGAGCAAAACCTCAAAATTTGGGGTCCATAGCCAGGAAACTCCCTCGGCCCTTTATCCCATTGAGGACTTGTGGTCAATCCTCAAGAGGTGGGTGGACAAACAAAGCCACCAATTCTGACAAACTCCAAGGATTGATTATGCAAGAATGGGCTGCCATCAGTCAGGATTTGGCCCAGAAGCTGACTGATAGCATGCCAGGGCAAATTGAAAATGAAAGACCAACACTGCAAATATTGACTCTTTGCATAAACTTTATGTCAATAAATACATTTATGAAATGCTTGTAATTCTACATCAGTATACCAGAGAAACATCTGATGTAAAGACCTAAAGACACTGAAGCTGCAAACTTTGTGAAAGCCAATACTTGCGTCATTCTCAAAACTTTTGGCCATGACTGTAATGTTGGGTCATTCTTAAATTGTAGATTTTTTCCTTTTCCCCTTTTCTAATGATATCATCCAAATGATTTAAATTCTAAAGCGGACGAGTAGTTTTCAGTTCTTCACTTTTTCTTCAGAATTGGCACAATGGTAGTGCTGCTGCCTCGCAGTAAGGAGACCAGCAGTTGTGTCCCAGGTCCTCCATTTATCGAGTTTGCATGTTCTCCTTGTCTCTTTGTGGGTTCAAAGACATGCAGGTTAGGTGGATTGGCAATGCTAAATAGGGCCTTGCGAGTGCGAGAGTGTTTGCCTCTGTGATGGTCTGGCTTCCCGCCCTGCATCCTATGCTAGCTGGGATAGGTTCCTGACAAGGGACGACCCTGTTCATGATGAAGCGGGTTGGACAATGACTGACCGACTTTCTCTTCGGTGTCTTTAAGTACTTTATTGAACCAAATAGTCCACAATGAGTACACACAGCAGTAAATGGAAACAAGCTAGATGGAAAACTGCTGGTAATTTTAGTCAGTTTTCATTTTTTCAATAAGGAATATTAAATATTTGCTTATCAATTGATGATAAATTGGCTGTATTTGTCCTTTGAGTTTATGTCCTTGTTTTTGTTTCTGCAACTGTATGCATCTGAATTTCCCCATGGGATTAATAAAGTCTATCTTGTGTAATTTAACAAGGAATGCAACTGTTTAAGACTAAAATAAGCAATTAAGGGCTCTAAATCTTAACATGCATGACAGCTAAAATGAAGCTGAAAAATGTCACTTGAGTAATAAGTGCTTCATCAGCAATAAATAAAGCATGGGGCAGTTGGACCTGGAAACCTGCAGCCCACCAGGAGCAACCATTGCTCACCCCTCCATGTTTATGATGGAAGCAGTCGTGGTCTGCCTTTTTATTTTAAAACTGCCTCAATCTGTCGATGGCTTTGAACTTGGGACACAGACTGGTCCATTTGAGGACATTCATATTTATTCTCGAATTTTTAATTCATTGTTTTTATGACTTCGGATAACGGTAGTGTTGAAATTCAAACTTCTCCCAAGCTTTATTGTTTTGCCAATGAGAACAATATGTTCTCTATTTAATTTATATAAAAAAAAAAAATCCTGTGGAATGAACAACTGGGAGACGATACGTGATCTTCATGTTAAGATCACGAAAGACAAATAAAAGAACCGTGAGATGAAAGAGAACGGGCAAAAAAAAGTCAGAGGTGTAAAGGGAAGCCGCACACACAGATACAGGTGTCTCCGTACATATAAAACGTATAAAGGACAATAAGGTAGAAGTGAAATGTCGACAAATAAAAGCTCGCATTAGTGCAAAAAAAGGAAATTAATTGTGCTTTAAAAAGATCGAAGGACAGCGCTCGCTGAACCCCAAAGAATGCGAGCAGCGTTAAAAGTCCTGCAATAAAGAATTTAACCACACCCATGGCCGGAATTAAAGGACAAATATTGTTTTTACCTGGAAAGGGGTCTCTCTTTGAACTGCCTTTCCCAAGGTTGGTTCATTTTTTTTTTGGGGGAGTTTTTCTGGTGGTCTTAGAGGGTCAAGGCTGGCGGGGTTGTCAAGAGGCAGGGCCTGTTAATTGCAGCACTTCTTGTGTGATTTTTTTTTTTTTTGAGCAATACAAAAAATAAATTGTATATCCAGTAAACCAAACATGGGGGTGGGTGAGTGAAGCGAGCAGGGGGCGGAGCCCCCCACTGACCATAAATTATCTGGCTCTGTGCTGCACATTTTTTTTCTCCCCCACCCCGTTTTACCTGTAATGAACTGTTCAATGCTTTCTAATGTGAATCATCACGGTATAACGCAACCTTCACCGCATCCCAGTGCTCACCCCTGTTTTAAAGGTTCTGAGTTATAAATAGTAAATCAATTAATTACCAGCAAAAAAACTTGTCACTAATTTAAGAAAATCATTCATATTGTAACTGGTTTTGTCCAGAACAGGTTTTAGAGGTCTGCTGATTCCAGGACCAATTTAGGATCACCACGTCGCCTAACCTACATGTCTTCGTGGGTTTTCTCCCATAGTCCAAAGACTTGGGCGAAAATGTGCAGAACCCATGCAGGAAGGACCTGAGACATAAACCAATGTGCACTACAACTGTGCCAGCCTAATAAAGAAAATGGTCAGAGAAATAAACACACACACTGCAGCCACTGAGGTCCTCCAGGATCGGTGCTGAGCATCAAAGGTTTACAGCAACACTACTACATATGTATAAGGTTGATTAGTATAGTCCGTACATAGGCTGTTATAGGGTGGCGACAGGGTTTTGTTTGTAGTCGCATTAACATGGACATCTTTAAGATGATTGGCTATGTACTTTTTAATTTTTTTTTTTTTTTTTTAAGGTAATCGATTTAAAGTTAATTGGCAGCAAAAACTGCTCACTATTCAAGAAAATGGTTAAAATAACAAAAAAAAAAATGCCTGGATTGGAGTTGGGCACCCTGATCTGTGTGTGTGTGTGTGTGTTTTTTTTTTATAAATGCAAAATAGTTCATAGCTCAGTACTTGAAACAGGTAAATAAAAGTACATGTGCAGTATTCTGTATTTCTTTTTATTAAAAAAATCTTTGATTTCTATATAATTCCAATTCTTTAGTAATAAATGGGTTACTACTATTGGCATAGTTATTGAGGTGCAAATTTCTCTTTTTTTTTTTTTCTTTTGAAATTCCGTTGCTCCTAGTGAAGTACATCTCTGAAAGGCATTACTGCAGTGCAGTTTGTTTGAACTTGAATTCCTCTCTTTTGGGGTGTCCCGTGCACTTGTGTCCTTTTTGCAGTGCACGTGAGCTATTCCATGACATGTAGCTGTCTTATTATTTGAAATTATTTATTGGTGTGGTCTAAATATAACTTTACATTATCGCAGGACTTTTTTTTTTTTTTATTAATTAATTAAATATTGGGTGTGCCATTAGTTTTAAAATTTTACTGATTTTTATTGCATAAGGTTGCATAAAGTTTATCCCTGAATCCTGCCACTGGTTGATCTCACCTTTTAGGGACACAAAAAAATTTTAAAACGTTTCAAGCACTTCTTTTAATACTTAAGGTGTTCTATTTGTTGTATATTAATTTTAAATTCAATTACTGTTGTAGCACTGCTAAATTTAATCGACTGCTCTCATGCTTTACAGCTGACAGAATGAAATTGCATTCAGTTTTATAATCGTGGCAAAAATGAGGCACCGAATACACAACTGCTCTTATGCTCATACATTTTTTTTTTTTTTTTAATTTTTTTATTATAACAAATCTCTCTATGCATGGTGATTGTGTATATATTGCAATTAATGTAGATTTCTTTTTATTTCCTTTAGGCTGATCAACTTACTGAGGAGCAGATTGCAGGTAAAGTTTAACAGTATTTAATGTGTGTGTGTGTGGGGTGGCTCCCTGGTGAAGATCCTATGCACTGACAGTTTTTCTATTTTGTGTCTGCCACATATTCCATTTATTTTTGTAATTCCTGACTTGTTACTTTTTAGTTTAAATTATTAGGTTAGCTGGTGCTTTTCTTGCACTTATTTACTGTCAAAGGTTTACCAGTAAATGACACAGTAATTTATAAGTAACCTTCATCCCCAAATAAAGATGGCTAAAAGTCTGGCAAATGACCCTTCAGTCCATCATATGAGAGAGGAGAGGTTGGGGTGGATGCACCGATTACAGCGCATTGCCACACCCACCACACGGCAAATCACCCAGATTGTGATCCGAGTGCAGCAGTTCAACCTCGCCACACTGGAACACTGGCCGAAGTGCCAATCCTGCCACCAGCCCACAAGTTTTCCCTGCAAGTTGGAGGACCTGATGGCAGGGCTGGATGCAGATTAACATCGTACCCAGGATGGAGCGATTACAGGTTGAGGGCTTTGGTCAAGGGTCCAATGGCGTTTATGGGATTCAAACCGGCAACCTTCTGGTTGCCAACACGGATCCCTAACATCGGAGCCACCAATCTGCCCATAAGAAAATAAGAAACATAAGGAAAGGAGACCATTTAGTCCATCAGGCCCATTTGTTTAGCTAATAGCTAAGCTGTCCCAATATCTCATCCAGATACTTCTTAAAGTTTGTCAAGGTTTCTGCTTCAACTCCATGTCTTTGTAGTTTGTTTCAGAGTCCCCCAGCTCTTTGTGTAAAGATGTGCTTCCCGTCTTTAGTCCTAAATGCACTTACCTTTTCATTTCTACTGATGTCCGCTAGTACGTAATTCACCTTTAAGGTGCAGGATCTCCTTTATCAAAGCCTTTTGATAAAGGCCATTTATCAGCCAAGAATGCATTACTTTATGCACTGTTCCTTACTATTGAGTGGAGCTCAAACCCGCAGCCTTAATAAACCTCGCAGCACAAAGAGTATGGCAAACTTCTGGCTGCACCAGGTGCTCAATATACCTTTTTACTTCAGTCACTCTAAATATGAAGATAAAGTATAGAAAGTTTAAAAGCAGCGTAGTATTTATTACATGAATAATAATTCCAGTTGATAAAAGCATAAACGAAAATGTGGATAGCAACATCTGGATATTTAGTCTTTAGAAAAAGTTTTACAAAAAGTTAAGATGGCGTTGATCTAGCACTCCGTACAGTTGTTGTTCATTTGATGCTTTTGTTTACGATCACATGAACACGTCCTCATGTTACTGGCACCCTCTTCTGACGTTGCTGTCATCCTCCTGTGATGTTGTTCTGTTCCTCTTCTATCGCTCTTCAGACAAGGCCTATTTATTTTAAAATTCTTCCGGGGTTGTTTTGCAGGATGTAATTGTTGGATATTCCGATTGGCTGGCTGTAAATATAATGAAGGAATTCACTCGTCCATTTTCCCAAACAATAAAACTTTTTGATGTTACTTAGTACCTACTAGCGTGTCTTCCTTTTCCAGGGTGTAAACCCATTTAGCAACTTATCCCAGATGCCCATCCTTTCTCGGGTTGTAAAGTAGTTGATGGCCTGAGGCATCGCCATGACCTCCTTTTTTTTTTTTTTTTTTTTTGTTTGAACAGCTGAGGTACAATTCAGGAGGAAGATATGCTTTAATGTTACCTTTATTTAAGTTCATTGAGTGTTGTCTTGAGCAAAATATAATGAAAATATAGACCAAAATCTGCAGATTCTGCACACCACAACAGCAGAGATTATGGCCTGATGTCTACTTGGGTTTGATATGACAAGCTTTCCTCCAACCTCTTGAATTTGGGGATTTTCCACCATTCTTCTGTGCACAACTTCTCTAGCTGTGTCCACTGGGATGGAGACCACTGGTGGACAACTTTTTTCAGTTCTCTTTAGAAATTTTCAATTGTGTTCAAATCAAGCCTCTCACTGGGCTATTTAATTTTTGGAGAGTTAGCCCCAAGTGCCTCCTGTTCTCTCTTGTTTGTTCTTAGAGTTACTTTTCCACCCTGTCTGAGGTCCAGAGGGCTCTCGTGCAGGTTTACGTTAAGGATCTCTCTGCCATTTGTACTCTGTTCAACTTTCCCCCAACCCTGACTAGTCTCCCAGCCCCTGCTGTTGAAAATTCAGCCCTACAGCATGATGCAGCCGCCACCACCACCACCATGTATCAGCATCGGAATGCTATTGTACAGGTGATGAGTGGTGTAGAATTGAGGCCAGAACGTTCAGTCATTGTTCAGTCAATTCTCACATTCTTAAGTCCTTAGGTGCCGCCCTAAAAAAACAACTTCAAGCAGGCTTTCATGTGTCATCTGGCTGCTTGTTGCTGGAAGTTTCTAATATCTCCACAAAAATTCTCTGGACCTCTGCTTATAGTGATAATTGGGTTCTTGGTCACCCATCTTACTATGGCTCTTCTTCCCCGGTTGCTCAGTTTGGCCAGGCAGGCAGCTCTAGATAGAGTCATGGTGGTTCCATACTTCTTGCATTTAAGAATTATGGAGGCTACTGTGCAATTTTATTAATTTCATTTTGTAGCTTTTCACCAAGTTCTGTACCTCAACACAATCCTGACTCTCTCTACTCTGCAGGCAATTCCTTAAACCTCATAGATTTGGTTTTTGCACAGCTACACATCGTCGTCTGCGAGACCTTTTATATACAATAAATGGGTGGGTAGCTTTCCTAATCATTTCCAGTCATTTCAGTTGACCACAGGTGGACTCCAAACCAGGTGTTGAAACCTCTCTGTGTCGATAAATAGAATAGGAGTTAAATTTCAAGTGTCATATAAAAGGGTCTGAATGCTTGTGTGAATGTGATATTTCAGTTTATTTTTAATAAACTTGCAAAAATTCCAGAAATCCAGTTTTCATTTTGTCATTCTAAACCAATGGCGGTTCAACTCCCCCACCCCCTTCTGACCCAATTTTTCCCTATTGCACGTGTTCGCAACTTGTAATTGCTACATAATGGTGGCCGATCAACGTGATGTTTCCTCCTGAATGGCCAAATTTTGTTACACTTTTTTATTTATTTATTTATTTTTTAAAAAACCCTTGGAGATTCAACACCGAATGTCGTCTAGGTTTCCCCCTTCAAGATTTGCTGATGAAGGGCATTTGGAGGATTGATTTGTTTCAGCCATGCAAGAGGGTGACCCATTGCAAGGCTTTTACGTAAACCATTTACGACCATTTACTTTAATAGAAATTCACAACTTGGTGTGACTCAATTAGAGCTGTTTTGTGCCCTCTAGTTTAAGAAACCCTGTTGTGGAGTATTCTTTGTTTTGATTTATGGAGTTGGAATTAATTTAAATAAGTTTTTTTAAGGCTGTATTGTAACAAAATTTGACAAAAGTGAAGTAGTCTGAATATTTTCTGAAGTCTCTGTGTACAGTGAGTATAGAACAGAATTGCCCCCTTTGAAAATATGAACATGTTTTTGCTTTACTGCCAAAAATGAATATATACATAAAGATTTTAATAAAAGTTTGCCAATGCTCTGCGCCCAGACCAGATTAGCACTTATTAGCCACATTGGAATGGGCCCGTTTTGACAGCAACCATTTTGACCTGAAATAATATGGCAAGCATAAGTGTCACTAATGACATTAATGAAGCTTCCGTTCATTTTCAGTGTAGCATGATGGGAACCTGTAATGTCATTACTTACTTTTGTGCTTGCCATACTTTTTTCTTGTCAATGTGGCTGCTATGTAAAAGGCTCATTAGTGATGTTAAACCATGTGATGCCACCTATAAGTAATGAGAGCTCAGCAATGACTCAAAAACCAAAGACCATGTTCTCTGGAGAAGTTTATGCCATCATATGCTGAAAGAAATTGACCGATTTTTAAAATCGCACATTTTTTGCTATTCAAGTTTTAATATAATCATTCACAACATAGTAATTTTTGGGGAAAGAATAGCATTTCTGCAAAATACAGAGTTAGAAAACAGCTTTAAAACAATATGGGAACCATTTCTGTGCGACTTATTTAGGGAGATGTAGCCAGTCAAAGTCATAATCTACCCAATTTACACTTTGTTAGCTTAAATCACCCTTAATATTGATCCAAGACAAGTGTGATTTGAGTACCATGACCAAATCAGCCTGCCAAGTTTCATTTAAATCTGATGATGACATTCAAAAGTGTAGTGATTTGATATAGAATTTACCTATAAGGCAAAGATATACACTCACCTAAAGGATTATTAGGAACACCTGTTCAATTTCTCATTAATGCAATTATCTAATCAACCAATCACATGGCAGTTGCTTCAATGCATTTAGGGTTGTGGTCCTGGTCAAGACAATCTCCTGAACTGCAAATTGAATGTCAGAATGGCAAAGAAAGGTGATTTAAACAGTTTTGAGCGTGGCATGGTTGTTGGTGCCAGACGGGCTGGTCTGAGTATTTTACAATCTGCTCAGTTACTGGGATTTTCACGCACAACCATTTCTAGGGTTTACAAAGAATGGTGTGAAAAGGGAAAAACATCCAGTATGCGGCAGTCCTGTGGGCGAAAATGCCTTGTTGATGCTAGAGGTCAGAGGAGAATGAATGGGCCGACTGATTCAAGCTGATAGAAGAGCAACTTTGACTAAAATAACCACTCGTTACAACCGAGGTATGCAGCAAAGCATTTGTGAAGCCACAACACGCACAACCTTGAGGCGGATGGGCTACAACAGCAGAAGACCCCACCGGGTACCACTCATCTCCACTACAAATAGGAAAAAGAGGCTACAATTTGCACGAGCTCACCAAAATTGGACAGTTGAAGACTGGAAAATTGTTGCCTGGTCTGATGAGTCTCGATTTCTGTTGAGACATTCAAATGGTAGAGTCAGAATTTGGCGTAAACAGAATGAGAACATGGATCCATCATGCCTTGTTACCACTGTGCAGGCTGGTGGTGGTGGTGTAATGGTGTGGGGGATGTTTTCTTGGCACACTTTTGGTCCCTTGGTGCCAATTGGGCATCGTTTAAATGCCACGGGCTACCTGAGCATTGTTTCTGACCATGTCCATCCCTTCATGACCACCATGTACCCATCCTCTGATGGCTACTTCCAGCAGGATAATACACCATGTCACAAAGCTCGAATCATTTCAAATTGGTTTCTTGAACATGACAATGAGTTCACTGTACTAAAATGGCCCCCACAGTCACCAGATCTCAACCCAATACAGCATCTTTGGGATGTGGTGGAACAGGAGCTTCGTGCCCTGGATGTGCATCCCACAAATCTCCATCAACTGCAAGATGCTATCCTATCAATATGGGCCAACATTTCTAAAGAATGCTTTCAGCACCTTGTTGAATCAATGCCACGTAGAATTAAGGCAGTTCTGAAGGCGAAAGGGGGTGAAACACAGTATTAGTATGGTGTTCCTAATAATCCTTTAGGTGAGTGTATAGCTACAGTTAAGAAAAATAATGAAAAACTGATAGTTTGAATTGATAAAGGACCCCCAACCCCCACTGTGTCAGCACATTGTGAAACCCCCTTTTTGCTTTAATTCCAGTCTGTTGGGATACTTCTGCAAATCTATTCTGTGTAGTCTTTACAGAACTCTTCAAACTCGGTCACCTTGGATGGTGATCATTGGTGGACTGTAAGCCTCAAATCATTCCACATATTTTCAATGAGGTGTGAGCTTTTTCCTCTTTCAGCCACTGTGTTGTCCGTTTTGCTCTGTGCTTCAGGTCATTGTCACGTTGATGAGTGAATCTTCTTCCCATCTTTGACTTTTCTGGTAGAGGGCAGCAGGTTATCTTCAAGAATTTGACAGTATTTTGCTCCATCCATTTTTTTTCTTCTTTCTTGACAAGAAAAATGGAGAAATGCCCCCAACAACAAGATGCTACCCCCTCCATGCTTTACTATAGGTCTGGTGTGTTCTTTGGATGGAGAGCGGTACTGACTTTGCTCCAGGTGTACCGTTTGGTGTTGAAGTTAAATTTTTAACTATTTGGCCTCATCTGTCCAAATATCTTTTGCCACAAGGCCACGTAATCTTTTGAGGTGCATTTTAAGCAAATTTTAGGAGTGGCTTTTTTTTCTTGGAGGCTTCCCGTACAAGCCACATTTGTGGAGCGCTTATGATAGACCGCTCTTTGTCATAAAGTACTGTAACTCCTTCAAAGCTGCCATAGGCCTCTTGGTAGACTCGCTGGTTTCCTCATTGCTCTCCCATCCAGAATGTAGGGATGGCCTGATCCGAGGAGGATCCTAGTAGTAGCAAATATTTTCCACTTCTTGATTATGGACTTTACCATGCTCTGAGAGAGAGTTTTTTTCTTTTTCTTTTTTTTTTTTTTTTTTTTGTATCCATCTCCTGACTTGGACTTGTCCATAGGTTTATCCCTGATATCTTTTGAAAATACCTTGCCACCCATAGTCAAATCATTTTCTTTCACTTGTACTGGAGTACTCCTGGAATAGCAAAACTAATCCTAGTGGTTACAGTTAATCACAGGTAGAAGAAGCCAATTACCTCTGTGTGCAATGAAGAAGGTGATTAGTTACACCTGAGTCTACAAGTACTGTTTGTCTGTTGATCTTTTAAGCATCTCTGATTTTTTTTTCTCCATACTATTAACATTTTATCTTGGATGTTCTTGGTTGAATTGAGTAAATTAAACTGAAGAATACCATATATACTTGCATATAAGTCTCTTGCTGAAACCTGAAAAATCGATCATAAAATCAGACCCCGACTTTTACACTTGCTCAAAAATGCAGCACAAAACAGTGCAAACGTTACTTCAGAATAGTTTGGGTATTACTGTGTGGTCACGTAGGCACAATAGTCTCTCGGGTGAGCGTTGGCATATCATAATCTCTTGGACAAATGGTGTGAGTATTCTGCTTTCTGCTTATACGAGCAACATTATAAAATGGCAGAAATTATATGGTAAAATCAAGCCCCGACTTATCCTTGAAAGAACTTATCTGCGAGTATATCCAGTATTTTTGGATTGTGCCGTTGCTGAACCAAACCAGACAAAAATGGAGAAGGTGATTACATTTTCAATTATGGCTTTGTAAAGTTGGACTTGGATTGGTGAGAGGGGAATATTTCATTTCTATAGTTGGCGTAAGAAGTACACTCGCTGCTGCTCCTTTTTAATGAAGTGGTGTTAATGTCCCAGCTTAGAGTGTTTTGTGATAGTCGTGCCCATAATTTTGAAAGATTCCACCATATTGACTGCTGAACCATTTATTTCTAGTGGGAGAGGTTGTTACTGCTGCTTGCAGAAGACCATGACCATTTCCACGGTCTTGGTGGTACTGAGCACTTGATTGTTGGAAGCAGACGATGACCCAAGACAAGACCCCGCTTTCCTATTGGGGGTTTTGTTGCCATTAGTAAATAGACCGACTTAATGGTGGTATCATCAGCAAACGTAAATGATTTATATAGATATATAAAATGGATAGCAGGGAGATCTGGAGTTTTTGCAGTGACTGTAACTTGTACCGTAGAGCTGTCTGGCAGATTTCTTCATCTTGTCCTCCGCCTTTGCCTTGTTTGTCCTCGTTTAGCCTTTTATTACTAAGGCAGTGTGGGTTTTCAAGCTCGCTTGACTGAAATACTCACTTTTCTCTAGGGATCAGTATTCTGTAATTTCAGCAGCGTAATATCTGGGAAGCAAGAACATGCGGTGTTGCTCTGAATAGCGTAGTGAAGTCAGCAGCTACAGTCCTGTTAATAGCAGAAGAGCATTTATGTGATCTGTATAGTGTTTTGGTTTTTTTTTTTTTGACTTTATTTTGTAGTCTGCAAATAGCTTACAAAGACTAAACCCAATGGGCTTTTCTTTAGATGCAGAAGAATTTTATGAATACAGCTGTGCATGAAGTCCACAAGACTCCTGGGAGACTGGGTTGTAGTAGTTGGTGTTTGTGATGTTTTTGTAAGGCTAGAAACAGATACTGAGGAATTTCCTAGCTTAATCTCTGCCGATACAATATCATTTGTGCCAATTTGAGATAAATTAAATAAATAAATGCAATTATTGCATGAAAAAGTAGAGCGAGATGATTTATGTGTGAGAGACAAGGCAGAGGAACCTCTGCTTGTGTTTTAAATAATGAAAGAAAAGTGCCTTGGTATCGATGACCACCTAACCAGGAAAGGTTGCAAAATAATACACGCCCGAAAGGCAGATTCTGCAGAGGAAATAGTTTTAGGCACAAGTGTGTGTGATTGAATTCAAGCAGAATTAAAACGGTAATGCTTCATTTTCGCATTATGGGATTTTGGAAGAGGTGGTGTGTGTTTTAATTTATTTTTTGTATGGTTTTTGGAATGTAAAGGCCAGGCCTTTAATGGGTTTTTGGGCACAGCAGTCAGCAGTGTGTCTGTCTGCGGGGAGATTGCATCGAGAAGTTTTCTTGCCTCGGCAGTGACATTCATGTCTCTGGTGGCTCTTCCTGTGTCAGTAGTTGGATTGGGGGACATGAAGTCGCTGGAAAGGCATGTGTGGTGCTCCTGATATCTCTGCAAAAGGACCAAGGCCCAAGTCTTGAGAGTCCTGGTGCTTCCTGTTTAGCTACATGGTTGTGAGACATGGGTGCTATCCAGTAACTAAGACTGGACTCCATCAGTACTGTGTCACTTGGGAGAGTCCTTGGGTAGTGCTGGTTAGACTTGGTGTTGTACGAGCGGTTATTCACAGAGCCCCGAATGAGGAACATTACCTATAAAGTTAAGGAACCTCAGTTGTGGCTCCATTCCCCGAGGGTGATCTGGCTCACAGGATCCTCATTGCCAAGGATCCGAGCAGCTGGACCAGGCCAAGGGGACACTCGCATCTATCTACCGCAGCCAGGCATTATTTCTGGAGGGGCGGGACTGGAATGTGTGCCTGCCTAGGGTGCCAACTAGGCTCCTGCGCCATTTTTGTTGTGTGGTGGATGTGGCAACATGTTGTTGTACCAGTGGACGCTCCCCAAACATACCTGACCTAAATGTAATATTCTTCTAAAATGATCTGCTATTCTGGCTGTTTCTAGATGAAGTCTTTCAACTGTAAATGTTAATAAACACATGCTTTTAATTTGGTTAAAAAGGTCTGAGTTTTTAATGGAAGCTAATATGGTTGTATTAACACTCATTCAGTTATTTCCATTTGATTTAAGCTCCTGTTGGAGTTTATTACATTATAAATGAGACAATAAATAAATAAAATCTAATCTGCCTACTTTTTTGCACAGAGTTCAAAGAAGCATTTTCACTGTTTGACAAAGATGGAGATGGGACTATCACTACTAAAGAGTTGGGAACAGTCATGAGGTCACTTGGTCAGAATCCTACTGAGGCAGAACTGCAAGACATGATCAATGAAGTGGATGCAGACGGTGAGTGGAAGATGCATAATCATAACCTGAGGGTAAGGGTGGTTATAGTCTGTCATGAGGGATGACCACATACAGCATATTCTATTTTTTAACAAATGTCCTAACATTTTTTACTTTCTTGTATAAAAAGTATAGGGTGGTCCAGATCTAATTATGCAATTTTCATTATGTTATAACTTAAGTTTATTGCATAGAAAATCCCCCCAAAAAATCCCGGACCATCGAGAAGTGTGCGAACTGACGACATGAAGAATCGTCTTCGCGCCGAACTGGAATCATCCCTGCATAAATCAAAGTCATCCAGATGATCTGGATCTGCATAATTAGATCTGGACCTCCCTGTATTGTAGTCCAAAACAGAACTGAAATCCAGAGGAGGGGAGTGAGGCTTTATAGGGAGTCTTCGGAAAGTGATGTCATTCCCGGGGCCGGGACAGGAAGCGACGTTCTGAGCTGAGGCACCATAACTTTGCGGGACTTCCCAGGAAAGGTGTGCAGGGAACTTAGAGAGTCCATGCACCCCGCTGCCCCTGGGTCACACGTGTATGACGCTTGCTAAATGAATCTTAGCCTGGAGAGGTCTATTAATTTTTTACATTCAAGATGTCTCACTTAAAGGTTTTCCAATGATGTACCTGTCCTGGGGAGTATTTTCTGTACGCTGCTTAAATCATCCGAGATCAGATGCCTCATCTTGGATGAGTTAATGCCGGTGAAACTCATCTGGGATAAGTTGGTTTTTCAAAGCAGCCGTTTGATAGATTAGTGTAGCTGGATCTAATCATCCGAGATGATTGAAAAGCCCATATATATTGAGTCTAGAAAACCTGATCAGCAAGTCTTTGATAGGCTGTAACAAAAGCGGAGCAGGACCTTTTATTCGAAGGATATGAAGAATTTCAAGTTCTAATATGCACAAAGGGTAACACTGCAAAAGCAGTCCAAACCAGAAAACATGGCTGGCAAAAAGTGGCCGACAAATTAAATGCTAAGTAGTGTGCATTGTACTTACTGAATGCAGCATTTCATTTCCTATGTGTCAGATTTACAGTGCATCCGGAAAGTATTCACAGCGCATTACTTTTTCCACATTTTGTTATGTTACAGTCTTATTCCAAAATGGATTAAATTCATTTTTTTCCGCAGAATTCTACACACAACACCCCATTATGACAATGTGAAAAAAGTTTACTTGAGGTTTTTGCAAATTTATTAAAAATAAAAAAAACTGAGAAAGAACATGTACATAAGTATTCTCACAGCCTTTGCCATGAAGCTCCAAATTGAGCTCAGGTGTATCCTGTTTCCCCCGATCATCCTTCAGGTGTTTCTGCAGCTTAATTGGAGTCCACCTGTGGTACATTCAGTTGACTGGACATGATTTGGAAAGGCACACACTTGTCTATAGAAGGTCCCACAGTTGACAGTTCCTGTCAGAGCACAAACCAAGCACGAAGTCAAAGAAATTGTCTGTAGACCTCCGAGACAGGATTGTCACAAGGCACAAATCTGGGGAAAGGTTACAGAAAAGTTTCTGCTGCTTTGAAGGTCCCAATGAGCACAGTGGCCTCCATCTGTAAGTGGAAGAAGTTCAAAACCACCAAGACTCTTCTAGAGCTGGCCAGCCATCTTAACTGAGCGATCGGGGGAGAAGGGCCTTAGTCAGGGAGGTGACGAAGAACCCAATGGTCACTCTGTCAGAGCTCCAAAGGTCCTCTGTGGAGAGAGGAGAACCTTCCAGAAGGACAACCATCTCTGCAGTAATCCACCAAGCAGGCCTGTATGGTAGAGTGGCCAGATGGAAGCCACTCCTTACTAAAAGGCACATGGCAGCCCGCCTGGAGTTTGCCAAAAGGCACCTGAAGGACTCTCAGACCATGAGATACAAAATTCTCTGGTCTGATGAGACAAAGATTGAACTCTTTGGTGTGAATGCCAGGTGTCACATTTGGAGGAAACCAGGCACCGCTCATCACCAGGCCAATACCATCCCTACAGTGAAGCATGGTGGTGGCAGCATCATGCTGTGGGGATGTTTTTCAGCGGCACGAACTGGGAGACTAGTCAGGATAAAGGGAAAGATGACTGCAGCAATGTACAGAGACATCCTGGATGAAAAACTGCTCCAGAGCGCTCTTGACCTCAGACTGGGCCGACGTACTGCTGAAAGATGAACGGACGACCCTAAGCATACAGCCAAGATATCAAAGGAGTGGTTTCAGGACAACTCTGTAAATGTCCTTGAGTAGCCCAGACTTGAATCCGATTGAAGATCTCTGGAGAGATCTTAAAATGGCTGTGCACCGACGCTTCCCATCCAGCCTGATGGAGCTTGAGAGGTGCTGCAAAGAGGAATGGGCGAAACTGGCCAAGGATAGGTGTGCCAAGCTTGTGGCATCATATTCCAAAAGATTTGAGGCTGTAATCAAAGGTACATCGACAAAGTATTGGGCTGATATATATATATATATATATAATATTATAAGGCTGTCAATACTTACGTACATGTGCTTTCTCAATTTTTTTATTTTTAATAAATTTGCAAAAATCTCAAGTAAACTTTTTTCACATTGTCATTATGGGGTGTTGTGTGTAGAATTCTTGGAAAAAAATGAATTTAATCCATTTTGGAATAAGGCTGTTACATAACCAAATGTGGAAAAAGTCATGCGCTGTGAATACTTTCCGAATGCACTGTATTTGATATGTCATAATTCCAGATCAAATGTGAGCACAAGATGAACATGGAAACAGGTTAAAGTGAAGTACAAGAATATACTTC
This sequence comes from Polypterus senegalus, assembly GCF_016835505.1. Lineage (NCBI taxonomy): Eukaryota > Metazoa > Chordata > Cladistia > Polypteriformes > Polypteridae > Polypterus > Polypterus senegalus. The sequence continues at coordinate 12,808,166 of NC_053164.1, read as the reverse complement.
AAACTGGTAAATATCGGCATATAATTATTTAAAGAATTGTTGACATAAAGAATCATATATAATATAAAAAACATGAATCTTAAAGCTAATAAGAAGGCAGACAAGCAAAAAACAGGTGGAGGTCCACGCGGTCCAGACCCTAACCCCTGCAGAAGAGTTGGCTCTCCAGGGGGAAGCTCCTCCTCAGAACCAGTGGCAGGATGCAGTGGTCACTTCATTTTAGGTAAAGGACGCTCATTACATAGGTTTGTCCTCAATGTGTGCTATAGGTATGTTCCATATAGCCCTCTTTTTTTTGTTGGGTCAGTTGCAGGGAATGTCATATCCCTAGAACTTGTCTGACCAAAGAGATATTGACGAAGGTCAAATATTTGAAGATACTGTGTCTGATTATTGATCAGGAGGAATGGTACATTTTCCAAATGTTTGATCAGTCCCATGTGCCCCAATCACATTTGGAAATCCTGGGTAATGAGAATATTAGGCTGATTGTGCGATTATTTATGGAACTGTGGGTGTTTTTGCTTGTGTATTACCTACCTGAAATGGCACGAAACGCCTCTTTTATTGTCTGCACATGCAGGTGTCCAGGAAACACTATGAAAATCCGAAGGAAATATTTCAGAGCCAAACAGACTTTACGAATTGCCTGGCAAACTGCACTTTTAGATAGACTTTCTGCATCGCATACGGTAAATATAAAAAGTGCCGCTTGCAAAAAACCTCAAAGCAATGAATACTGTGGTTATGAGAACCCGACTTCACCTAGTTTGACTTCTAATATAAGGTGCTAATAAATCTTTGAGGTACAATATTCCCACTCTGCTAAAGCGGTATCTTTCTTTCGAAAAGAATTTCCTCCGATTGTGTAAAACCCTCTCTATATGAAATTCATCCATCCATCCTTCCATTTTCTAACCCGCTGAATCCGAATACAGGGTCACGGGGGGGTCTGCTGGAGCCAATCCCAGCCAACACAGGGCACAAGGCAGGAACCAATCCTGGGGAGGGTGCCAACCCACCGCAGGACACACACAAACACACCCACGCACCAAGCACACACTAGGGCCAATTTAGAATCGCCAATCCACCTAACCTGCATGTCTTTGGATTGTGGGAGGAAACTGGAGTGCCCGGAGGAAACCCACGCAGACACTGGGAGAACATGCAAACTCCATGCAGGGAGGACCCGGAAGCGAACCCAGGTCTCCTAACTGCGAGGCAGCAGCGCTACCACTGCGCCACCATGCGGCCCCTATATGAAATTCTCTTCTTATAATTTGCGCACCGATATCAGTTGGTCGCTCATTCATGAACGGCGAAGCCACAACTGAATGAATTCCATGCATGGTCACTGATTAAGTGTGTGAGCTAATCTTTGTTTACATAGAGCAAACCAGCAGGTTTGAGGATTTGGATCTGCTGCTATGACAACACATCCCGCAAGAGTTTCAAAAAACCGACCGATCCAGGATCACGCCAAATCTTCAACAATTACATCCGGCTAAACGAGCAATTCACGTACGAAAAATACCCCCCGGGTGTCTGTCTAAACACAGGGAACTCCAGTTTCTGTATTATATCTGCCTGAAGAAGGGGCCTGAGTTGCCTCGAAAGCACACATATTGTAATCTTTTTAGTTAGCCAGTAAAAGGTGTCATTTTGCTTGACTTATCTCAACTTTCTTTTCATAATAATTGTTCAATATCTTATTGATTTGTTGTTGATGGTTCTTTAATGTACATAATATAATCCATTGTCTTGCGGTTTACTACTCAAATATCCCTCCGCATATCTGAGTATATGAGAAACACTCTAGGGGAGACCACTCCTGATTTTATTTTTATGTACTCACCGTATCATAGTGATGGAACTTCTGCTAAAGCATCTGCAGCACGCCTGCTTCCAAGCACAGCCAAAGTTTGAGGTTACAAGTTGACAACTCTGCTTTCACACAGTGCACCAGTCAAAGGGTTGTGGTTAGCCATTGTAACACATTTTCTACAAATAATTACCTTCCCTCCACACTGATATTTTAAGCGGTATATACTGTTGGTGATGTTAAATACCTTTTGTAAAACTGACAAAACGGATGTTCCTGTAGCAGCCCCCTTAACCACCATGTACACTGTGAGAGGGATTTTAAAGTCACAGGGCTTATGGGCAACTTCAGAACACGGCAAGAGAGAAAAGAATGGGAAGTCCAACTCCTGCTAAAATTTAATACATTACAACGTGGTTTGAATAGAGACACGGGTCTTATGGCCAGATATGAGGATTGTTTGCATCTCTCAGACTGACGCAGACAACCTGGCTACAGACCCACATTGTATTGAAAAACTCATCCTAAACTTTGTTGGACAGTTACCTTATTCAAAGATCTTGACTAGAAATTGTTCTCCTCTCTTGTGACATGATGAGACCCCAGACATTGTAAAGGTTTGGGGTAGCCACCCATATAATGTCTTCCTGGCTGCAAAAGTATTTTTTTTTTTAAAACAAGGTTTATTTTATAAGGCAGAGTCCAAAACAGAACTGAAATCCAGAGGAGGGGAGTGAGGCTTTATAGGGAGCCTTCGGAAACTGATGTCATTCCCGTGGCCGGGACAGGAAGTGACGTTCTGAGCTGAGGCACCATAACTTTGCGGGACTTCCCAGGAAAGGTGTGCAGGGAACTTAGAAAGAGAGTCCGTGCACCCCGCTGCCCCTGGGTCACACGTGTATGACGCTTGCTAAATGAATCTTAGCCTGGAGACAATGTAAATTTTATATGTTCTTTTCTGGTTCTTGTCTGGATCATATTCTTTTGACCTACAGTTAGTATTAATAAAATGAATGATATTCTTGGTGTGGCTTTGACTAAAGTTATCTTTTAGCTTCACCTCCAAATCCTATTCAGTTACTGTCATTAGAATCTGAGTGAAAGTTTAAAATGGCTCTTAATGGTAGATAGTGTTGTAAACTTTCTTCTGGGATTTTTCAGGTAAGGAAGGTAAGTTTTGAGGTAACTCGCTAATCATGTCACTGGAAAGCGGCGATGTTTTGCATGTTGATTAGCACATGCAAGTCAGCATTTTACTGTAGTCTGTACACGTGAGAATATTGACCTATAAAACGATCTAATGCTTTTAGTGGTCTTCTTTCAAGAAGTATTAATATATTAGGGTTAGGATTAGACTGTTTTCTAAAGTTTTGGTTCTATAGCTCTAAATTAAGCCAAATGCAATGAATGCATCACACGGCTGTCTTTATAAATGTTGCCACACCAGCCTACCTGTCGTCCTTGCTTGCCACTTGGCAATAACTGACACCTTCTACGGCCAGCCTTTTCACTACTCCATAGCCTCCATGCAACTTTAGATGGTCACTTTTTAAATTCTACAGTCGTGGACAAAGGTTTGGAGAATGACATGAGTATTGATTTTCACATACTTTGCTGCTTCAGTGTTTTTAGATCTTTTTTGTCAGATGTTTGTGTTTCATACTGAAGTAGAATTATAAGCATTCCATAAGTTTCAAAGGCTTTTAATGACAATGACATGAAGTTTATGCAGACAGTCAATATTTGCAGCGTTGGTCCTTTCTTTCTTTTTCAAGACCTCTGCAGTTCGCCCTGGCAGGCTGGCAATCAACTTCTGGGCCAAATCCTGACTGATGGCAGCCCATTTTTGCAGAGTCAATGCTTGGAGTTTGTCAGTATTGGTGGGTTTTTGTTTGTCCACCTGCCTCTTGAGGCTTGACCACTTCTCAATGGGGTTAAGGTCTGGGGAGTTTCTTGGCCGTGGACCCAAAATTTCGATGTTTTGTTCCCCCGAGTCACTTAGTTGTCACTTTTTCTTTATAGCCTGGTTCTCCATCATGCTGGAAAAGGCATTGTTGGTCACCAAACTGTTCTTGGATGGTTGGGAGAAGTTGCTCTCGGAGGATGTTTTGTTCCAATTCTTTATTCATGGCTGTGTTCTTGGGCCAAATTGTGAGTGAGCCCACTGCCTTGGCTAACATGAATGGTCTCAGGATGCTTTACTGTTGGCATGACACAGGACTAATGGTAGCAGAGCTCGCCTTTTTTTCCGGATGCCCCAAACAATCAGAAAGGGGGATTCATGTGAGAAAATGACTTTTCCCCCAATAGTCTCAGCAGTCCAATCTCTGTACCTTTTGCAGAATATCAGTCTGTCCCTGATGGTTTTTCTTGGCTTTTTTCCTGCCCTTCTTGACACCCACAAGGCCATCCTCCAAAAACCTTCACCTCACTGTGCGTGTAGATGAACTCCCACCTGCCTGCTGCCATTCCTACACAAGCTCTGCACTGGTGGTGCCAGCAGCTGGATCAACTTTAGGAGACGGTCCTGGCGCTTGCTGGACTTTCTTGGGCACCCTGAAGCCGCCTTCATAACAATTGAACCTCTGTCATGCTGGTGGAGTTACAATATAGAGTCTCACCCGTGTTAATAAAAGGATCACTGTGATGATGTCAGCAGGTCCTTTTGTGGCAGGGCTGACATGCAGTTAAAATGGGTTTTTTGGGATTAAGTTCATTTTCATGGCAAAGAGGGACTTTGCAATTAATTGCAATTCATCTGCTCACTCTTCAACATTCTCAAGTACAGTGGTGTGAAAAACTATTTGCCCCCTTCCTGATTTCTTATTCTTTTGCATGTTTGTCACACAAAATGTTTCTGATCATCAAACACATTTAACCATTAGTCAAATATAACACAAGTAAACACAAAATGCAGTTTTTAAATGATGATTTTTAATATTTAGGGAGAAAAAAAATCAAAACCTGTTGTAATTCAGCTTTATTTGAGGGTTTTCTAGCATGAACCGCCTTTCTAAGGTCATGCCATAGCATCTCAATTGGATTCAGGTCAGGACTTTGACTAGGCCACTCCAAAGTCTTCATTTTGTTTTTCTTCAGCCATTCAGAGGTGGATTTGCTGGTGTGTTTTGGGTCATTGTCCTGTTGCAGCACCCAAGATCGCTTCAGCTTGAGTTGATGAACAGATGGCGGACATTCTCCTTCAGGATTTTTTGGTAGACAGTAGAATTCATGGTTCCATCTATCACAGCAAGCCTTCCAGGTCCTGAAGCAGCAAAACAACCCCAGACCATCACACTACCACCACCATATTTTACTGTTGGTATGATGTTCTTTTTCTGAAATGCTGTGTTCCTTTTGCGCCAGATGTAACGGGACATTTGCCTTCCAAAAAGTTCAACTTTTATCTCATCAGTCCACAAGGTATTTTCCCAAAGGTCTTGGCAATCATTGAGATGTTTCTTAGCAAAATTGAGACGAGCCCTAATGTTCTTTTGCTTAACAGTGGTTTGCGTCTTGGAAATCTGCCATGCAGGCCGTTTTTGCCCAGTCTCTTTTTTATGGTGGAGTCGTGAACACTGACCTTAATTGAGGCAAGTGAGGCCTGCAGTTCTTTAGACGTTGTCCTGGGGTCTTTTGTGACCTCTCGGATGAGTCGTCTCTGCGCTCTTGGGGTAATTTTGGTCGGTTGGCCACTCCTGGGAAGGTTCACCACTGTTGCATGTTTTTGCCATTTGTGGATAATGGCTCTCACTGTGGTTCGCTGGAGTCCCAAAGATTTAGAAATGGCTTTATAACCTTTACCAGACTGATAGATCTCAATTGCTTCTGTTCTCATTTGTTCCTGAATTTCTTTGGATCTTGGCATGATGTCTAGCTTTTGAGGTGCTTTTGGTCTACTTCTCTGTGTCAGGCAGCTCATATTTAAGTGATTTCTTGATTGAAAAGGTGTGGCAGTAATCAGGCCTGGGGTTGGCTACGGAAATTGAACTCAGGTGTGATACACCACAGTTAGGTGATTTTTTAACAAGGGGGCAATTACTTTTTTCACAGAGGGCCATGTAGGTTTGGATTTTTTTTTCTCCCTAAATAATAAAAACCATCATTTAAAAACAGCATTTTGTGTTTACTTGTGTTATATTTGACTAATGGTTAAATGTGCTTGATGATCAGAAACATTTTGTGTGACAAACATGCAAAAGAATAAGATATCAGGAAGGGGGCAAATAGTTTTTCACACCACTGTATATGCAAATTGACATCAGCTAAATTTGTGAAAATTAATATTTGTGTCATTCTCAAAACTTTTGGCCAAGACTGTAAACCTCTTGCTCTCTGAAGTACATTCCCTTTAGAGCCTGGCACCTAGAAGCTGACCATCAGAACTCGGGTATTGACTGGTCACACAGTTTCAGATTTGCAAAATTGTCACCAATTAAATTCATGTGCAGCAGTTGACAAGCCAGTTTTGACTTAATATCTGTTTTTTCAGGCAATGGAACTATTGATTTCCCAGAGTTTCTCACAATGATGGCAAGAAAGATGAAGGATACAGACAGTGAAGAAGAAATTAGAGAAGCCTTTAGAGTATTTGATAAGGTAAGAGGAGAATTGGGCTCTGTTCAAAAACATTTTTGAAAATATAATTCTCGGGTTCACTTAATTGCATTTCAGTGTGGAGGGGGCATTTAGGTTTAAAAGAAAATCTTTAATTTGAGTTAATTCCGTAGCTTTAATAAATTTTCAAACAATAAGTATAGACTGAAAGAAGCTTTGTGCTTTTAGGAAAATTTTTCCCTGCTTTTGTGAGACCACTACTTCTGCATCAAAGATCGGGATGATATCTTAAAATTAAAGCTGATACTACCAGTTTTACTCTTCTATGATGGATACTGAAAAAATTTCCGCACTTTTTTTTTTTTTTTTTAAACTCTTTATTATGGATTTTGAAAACAAATGACATCTACTTTTCTTCATATTCACCTTCGTTTTGCGATGCAATCTTCCCAGCATCGGGCCAACTTTCAATGTTAAATTACTACCCCTCCTACCTTTACTGTTTCCAACGAAAATATAAAAGTGTGGAAACTTTTTAAGCGTCACTCATAATAGCATGGAGGAGTTTTTAATATCATGTGTATTTCAAAAACCTATGACTTGCAGGGTAGTTCTTTTTACAAAACCGATATCTCTAAAACCCCATCGGTGGATGTAACACTTCAGATTCAAGGAGTTTGCTTTTGTTGCAAGAATTATTAAATTATATTTTGAATGTTAATGAGCCCACATAACCAATATACTAAAACAAGGATTTTATAACAACCAGTAACTGCGCATTGCACGATAACGTACAGTGAATACTCTTGAGCATTCCCTGTTTTCATCCTCTCTCTCTGTATGTTTACCATTCGTCTGCTCAGAGGTTGATGCGCTTGCTGCTTCCTGAGCAGCTCTTCTTTTCTCCACCCTAGCGGCCCGCTTCTTTTCTTTCGTCCGCATCTTTTCATGTTAAGACTGATTACCGCATGTGCTCGCGTATGTCTGTTCTTGAAACCTGAAAAATCGATCATAAAATCAGACCCTGACTTATGCGCCCGTTCAAAAATGTGACACTTCATTTTTCTTGTAAGTATTTGATACCTTGCTGAATTTGTAATTTTGCTCACTTACAAAGTAATGAACTGTTTCTAATTTGATGGTAGTTTTATTTTATTGGAGAGAGACACAATATTAATTAAAAATCCAGAAAAAACACATGATGTAAAAGTTGTAAATTGATTTGCATGTCATTGAGTGAAATAAGTATTTGATCCCCTGCAACCCAGCCAGACTTCTGGCTCCAACAGATTGGCTGTGTACACATGTGGCACACAGATTACAATCAATTAATCAATTCCAGATACTCCAGGGGCCTCATGTATAACGCAGTGCGTAGAACTCGCACTATAACATGGCGTAAGCACAAAAGCTGAAATGTGCTTACGCACAGAAAAATCCAGATGCAGGAATCTGTGCGTACTCCAACTTCCACGTTCTTCTGCTACATAAATCCCGACCAGCGTGAAAACTAATGCTCGTGCACGCGCATTATGTAACGCCCCAAATCCTCCCAGAATTACGCCTATTTGAATATGCAAATCAATATAAATCGCCCTTAAGCGCAGCCTTCTGTGAAAAGACAATGGGAAAAGCACGGGGAAAATATAAGAATTTCAGCGAATACCAAGTGGAGGCAAAGGAAAAACATACAATTTGTTCAAATAAACCGTGGTATAATCAACAAGAGGAAGTTGATCGAGTGACATAGCGTGTTGGAGAAACTTGAAAGCTCACATCCACAAATCGCACAGTGCCGGAAATAAAAAAGAAGTCACATATCAAAGTCGCCGTGAAAAGCCGAGTTGTAAGCCCACTGTCTGAGTGTCATATGAAAGCTTATTAGGGTACAGAGAAAAAAGGCACACAGTGGGGAAAAAGCACGAAATGTCAACTTCAATCTCGACATTTCCACTTTAATCACGTAGTTTATTTTGTCATTAAAGTAGAACATCATAAACTTCATCTTAAAATCGTTTAATTAACCAGTTTCTCAAATCACATCGTAATTAAAGTAGCACGTTAAATGCTTTGTTTTGTATTTGATCTTCTATGTGCTCTATGTGTGTGAATCACTACTTGCTTTTTAAACTGGCTCTCTTCCTCCAACTGGACACAGAATCAATTACATTCGTAATATTACAGTTCTCTGAATAACTAAAATACTGAGATGTATACGTGATATCATTTTCATGATGATAGGAGTTAAAGCACGTTATTAAACATGTGTTTCACTTCGATGAAATAATTTATTGCAGCAGTACAATCAGGGGCGGCTCTAGGCTTGTGGTGGCACTGGGCAGAGGAAGAATCGGTGGCTCCTTCGCCCGCCGGTCAGTAAGGTAGCTTATGCACAGTGGATGGCTGCATAGCCGCCTCGTGCTCATGACACAAGCATTTAACTTTTGCCGAAATTTGTCGCTGTGTTTTTAGCTGTGTTGTTATTTTCTCTTTCTGTTTTATATTCAATATATATTGGCGTAGCCGTCACTGCAGTCAGTGCTTTTCTTATCCCAAGTAACCGATCGCCATACAATCAGCTCTGTAATAGACGTTAAGCCATCTGTAAGCTTAGCGCGATTCTTCAAAACGTTTAAAGAACATTGAAATATCTTTGTAGTACATGTTTAATTATTCTATCCTTAACGGCACTCCCAGTGAAGAATATAGATTATTTAAATGAAGTTAAAGTTTTATCTGTATAATTTAATAAACATATTTTGCTGAATTTCACCTTATAAATGATATCGTTTCTGAACCACGAGGTCCATACAGGAAAGGCTTTAAAACATTTTGCAGTGGCTGAGACAGCGTGTCCTTGAAGCTGTATACCGATAATTCCCTTTCCGATCAGCTGCTGCTGTGATTCACACTCAGATACAGTGATATAAATACTCTGAGTGGTGCAGTGAGAGAAATATTGAAAAAGATGATCCGCTGTGGCAACTCCTAACAAGAGGAGCTGAAAGAAGAAGAAGAAGTGAGAGTAACAACGCTAAAGCAGTTATGGTATTTGGAATACTATGGCTGTTCCCTCTACCATTATATTGTTACAAGTTAATTACAATCGGATGCGTTACACTAATAAACAATATGCGGTTAGTTTCGTGTAGTATTTATAAAGCCGCGTCAGGAAAATAAGGTGTAACCACACAGGAACAGTAGCACTGCTTTGACGCTGGGTGCCGCCAGTCTGCAAAACCGAGCAGAGAACTTGCGTACGACAAGGTATGAGGTACCGTGGAAAAGTGCGCGGATTTACGCCAAGTGTAGGTTTTATACATCGCGATTTGAACGTGGAAAAGTTCTTACGCAACATTTCTGTGCGTACGCACCGTTTATACATGAGGCCCCTAATCTCAATTTATGTATACAGTAATCCCTCGCTATATTGCGCTTCGACTTTCGCGGCTTCACTCTATCGCGGATTTTAAATGTAAGCACATCTAAATATATATCACGGATTTTTCGCTGGTTCGGCGCTTTCTGCGGACAATAGGTCTTTTTATTTATGGTACATGCTTCCTCAGTTTGTTTGCCCAGTTGATTTCATACAAGGGACGCTATTGGCGGATGGCTTAGAAGCTACCCAATCAGAGCATGTATTACATATTAACTAAAACTCCTCAATGATATAAGATATGCTTCCTGCGCGGTGATTGATTTTTGCTTCTCTCTGTCTTTCTCACTTTCTCTGCCTGACGGACGGAGTGTGAGCAGAGGGGCTGTTTGCACAGAGGACACTGACACTCCTCTACAAAATGCCGCTTTATTGCGGTGCTTCTGTATACTTAAAAGCACGTATTGATTTTTTGATTGTTTGCCTTTCTTAGCGAGCGCTCTCTCTGACATTCTCTGCTCCTGAGGGGCGCTCCTTTAAAGATAAAAGAATGCAAACATATCTTAATTGTGAGAAAGAACTGTCATCTCTCTCTTGTAATGGAGCACAGTTTAAACGTTTGACTAAAGGGTGTTATTTCATGTCTAGAGGGCTCTAATAATGTTAACAGGTTGGGAGAGTTTATAAGGGCTTAAACTATATAAAAATAACCATACAAACATATGGTTTCTACTTTGCGGATTTTCACCTATCGCGGGGGGGTCTGGAACGCAACCCCCGCGATCGAGGAGGGATTACTGTATAAAGCACACTTGTACACAGAATCAATTTCTTCCACTTCAACCTCTTCACCACTATGGGCAAGACCAAAGAGCTGCCAAAGGACATCACTGACAAAGCTGGAATGGGCTGCAAGACCACCAGCAAAAAGCTTGGTGAGAAGGTGACAACTGTTGGTGGAAGTATAAAATGACCATCACCCACCCTCTGTCTGGAGCTCTATGCGAGATCTTGCCTCATGAGGTGAGGGATCAGCCCAAAACGACATGGGAGGAGCTTATTAATGATCTGAAAACAGCTGGGACCACCACAGTCGCCAAGAAAACCATTGCTAACACACTATGCCATAATGTATTGAAATCTTGCAGTGCCAAATGGTCCCCCTGCTCAAGAAGGCACCTGTACAGGCCCGGATTGTTCCCTGGCAAACTTGAGATGGATTTTTGGTTGATATTCTGTGTCTCTCCATTAAAATGAAACTACCATAGAAATTAGAGACTGTTCATTTCTTAGTAAATGAGCAAACTTACAAATTTAATTTAATCAAATACTTGTTTCCCCCACATCATGTACCTCTCAAATCTTACCCTTTTGTTGCTTCCTCATATAATTCCAACATGCAAGTAAAAAATGATCTCCCTTTTCTGAAACCATGCTGATTGTTCATTGAAAGTGCTGTCCTTGGCATACGTTGCTCAATCTTTCCCTTATAAATTCCTTCTATTCATTTACCTGTGCTGCACGTTAAGCTTACTGGCTTATATTTGCTTGTATCAGCCCAGTCAAATGAGCATCAAGGGTTTATATCTGTACTTGCTAACCTCCTTAAGAAGTACGTAGTGGTCTGGTGCCACTAAGATTCACAGCGTGAAAGAGACGATGATTTGTTTATTTTTTTTTGGTGGAGATTCTAGGAACACACGCAGCCTTGGCCCGACCCGCACATACTTGCAAGCAGAGACAAAAAACAGGTAGTAAAACAATTAAAGAATGTATTAAATGCTAATAAACGTAATGCTGTATAACTACAGGCTAAATGATCCCACCCCAGTCCCCTTATGGCGATGTACAGTAAACACAAACACTCAAGACAATATCCTTCTACAGTTCAATACAGCAAAAGCAGGTGAAGTGATATGGTGTGAAGATGAGAATCCTGAGAACAGCTTCCGTAGAAAATGAATGAAACAGTCCTACCAGTAGTTGTGAGAGGCGAGGGGTAAGATTTCCAGGAGTGCTCCTTTTTTGAAGACACACAACAATTAATCCACCACTATAACACGACAGGCAGGCTGAAGACAGTCCATTCATCTAACGTGAAACAATCCAGGGCACAAATGACTTTTTTGACACACAACGCCGATCTCCCGTTGCCCCGTCAGGCCTCCCTTTTCAACTTTCCTGCTGGCCTCTTTTGTCCACAGTAGCCCCTACTTTTGTTCCCGTCATCCTTGGTAGGTAACCCCCTTGGGCTGCTGGGAAGTAAAGTTCTCCCCACATTAGCACTGCTACAACTCAAGGCTTAATAGTATTTGGTCCTGGTGATTTTATTTGATTTCAGCCTTTTTAATCGAAGCGGTACTTCTCACTCTACAATTTCCAAATCATTCAATACCTCTTTAGTAGTCCCTATTGCTACTGAATGCAATACTAGTCCAGAAGTTCACTTGGTGGTTATACATTTTAGTTTTATCTACTATAGGGAAGGCAGCAAAGTCGGCGTTAATGCACAGCGTTAGTTCCAACTGATGCTTTCGTTAGTCGAGATGTTCTACAGAAGATATTTTGTATATTGTTGATGACTTAAGTTCAGCCAAGTGAGGATTTTGGGCTTTTAGAAAAATGTGACCGTGAGGGTGCGGCTGTAAAACTGCATCAGCAGTACAGCACATGTTGTTCACGGGGTGGCTCCTCTGAATGGTACGATGTACGAGCACTCGATACATGATCTTTTTGAAGTACATTTTGTTTTTTTCACAAATTGAGTAATACAAAATTTTATATTTTTCACCCAAAAATCATACCTGATTAGAACGGTAAGACTAGTGGAACCTTTTAGACAGACGTAGCGAAATCGATGCTAGCAATTTAATGGTTTGTTTAGGCGTTAGAATAAACAAGTGTGTTGATGCAGTGCAAACAGTGATGACAGGTAGTCTGTTCAGTTTTGTATGCTGATAGTGAGAGAGCAGACAGTTCTACCTCAGTTTGTCGACAATTCCAAAAATAAGCTAGCAGGGGCAGTTTGTAAATTCATAAATCTTATGACGCCGCCTTTCAGGTTTTATAATTGGGTTGTTTCAGTAAATCCTGGTGAAAGTGTGCAGCATGTCTCAATGTAAACTTCAGTGATGTAGGATCCTTTCCTTGTGTCGTTGCTTTGACATAAGCTGTTGTGGTAAATTCTGCACATGATTATGGGCCCTCCCTGTAGCGCCAGTAGAAGCCTCTGCTTTTTTACTTTTTCATATATGAAGTATAGGGAAAGTGTTGTAATCGTCCAAAAATACGACCGCAAGATTTTGACGGATCTCTGTTTTAGACCTCCCCGAGTCCAATTTACTTTTTCTTAGGGAAAGAATTGTAATTGTCCAAAAATTTAATTTCAAGATTTTGATGAATCTCAATACCATTTTTTGTTTGTGTGTAAATATCATAACTTGGTATGCTTTCACTTAGGTCAACTAAATTTTGCACACAAGTGTTAGGTAGAAAACATAGATTTCTATACACTTTTGATCCATTTCCACTAACTGGAAGTGGTACTTTTTATTCATGCAGCTGCCGATTTATTCAACTTTACTTTTATAATTGTCCAATGTATTGTTAGTTTGATTTGATTTGTTGTTGATGGTTGTTTAATGTACATAATATCTTTGTATGTAATACGCTACCATGGCTGGCTGTTTCTGTCCAGGATTTTAAATCCCCTGTAGCTCGCAAACCGTTTGACCTATTGACCTGAAATTTGGTACACGCATACTACGTGACGTCTACTGTCCGCTTTCTGGGTGGTGATTGACATCCAAGGATATTCCTCATTTTATTTTATTTTATTGTAGAATCAACTCTCGGCAGCGGCCAGCAGGGCATCTGCGTGGCGCATGCGTACAGGCCCCGTTCTCATTCCCTCCCACCTTCGCCATCACTTCCCCTACCTCTTCATATTGTAAATCATTCTTGAGGCAGATTGAAGACTTAAGTGCCAGCTGAAGTGGAAAAATTAAGTAATTGCAACAGAAACACTGACTTAATCAGTTTTAACGTGAAAAGATGCCGAAGAAAGAAGAAGAAACCGGCCGCTAGGGTGGAGAAAAGAAGAGCTGCTCAGGAAGCAGCATGCGCATCAACCTCTGAGCAAACGAATGGTAAACGTACAGAGAAAGAGGAGGAAAACTAGAAATGCTCAAGTCAAATGTATTCACCGCACATTCACAACAACATTTATTTCTATAGCACATTTTCATACAACTGCGGTGGGTTGGCACCCTGCCCAGGATTGGTTCCTGCCTTGTGCCCTGTGTTGGCTGGGATTGGCTCCAGCAGACCCCCGTGACCCTATTCGGATTCAGCGGGTTAGAAAATGGATGGATGGATGGATTTTCATACAAACAGTAGCTCAAAGAGTTTTACATAATAAAGAATAGAAAAATAGACAATAAGAAAACAAAATATGTAAACATTAATTAACATAGAATAAGAGTAAGGTCCAATGGCCAGGGGGACAGAAAAAACATAAAAAAACTCCAGACGGCTGGAGAAAAAAATAAAATCTATAGGGATTCCATACCATGAGACCACCCAGTCCTCTCTGGGCATTCTACCTAACATAAATGAAACAGTCCACTTTGGATTTAGGGTTCTCACGGAAGGGCTTGATGATGATGATGATGATGGTCATGTAGACGTCTGCCTTTTAATCCATCCATAATTGCTGGAGCATCATGAAGCTTTGAGTGGGTGGAGGTGGCGCAGGCCACCACCACAAAGAAACCGGAAAAAGAAACAGAAGAGAGAGTAGGGGTTATCGCACAGTCTGCCGTTACTGGTAAAAATATAATCATTGTCTTGTGGTTTACTCCTTGAAATATCCATCCCCATATCCAAGAATACAAGGAAGTGATTATTTTTTTATTTATTAATAGCACCTGAAGAGAATATTTACGATTTTTATCCATTTTACAATATTTTAATAGTCTCCATGGACTGTAATGTTCGCAGATGACATTGTGATCTGAAGTGAGAGTAAACTGCAGGTTGAGGCAAACCTTAATGAAGTGGAGGTTACACACTTGAGAAAAGGGGAATGAAAGTCCAAAGGTATAAGAGGGAGTCCATGTGCGTGTGTGATAGGGAAGGTGGTGGAAGGGTGTGACTGCAAGCAAAGGAGGTGGTGGAAGTAGACTAATTTTAAATACTTGGGATCAGCACTCCAAAGCAATGGAGAGTGTGGCAGAGAGGCGAAACAGAGTGCAGGCAGGGTGGACTGAATGTAGAAGTGTGATTGTGAGTATCTGCAAGTGTGGCAGGACGGTAGTGAGACCAGCAGTGGTGTTTGTTTTGGGGACGGTGGCACTGACTGAGAGCTGGAGGTGGCAGAGTTGAAGATGCTATGATTTTTCGCTTGGAGTAACGAGGTTAGACAGGTTTAAGAATGAGTATATTAGAGGGACAACACGGGTACGACAGTTTTCATGACCAAGTGAGAGAGGCAGGATTGAGATGGCTTGGGCACATGCAGAAGAGAGTTAGGAGATATAGAAAAGAATCTTGAGGATGGAACTGCCAGGCAAGAGGAAAAGAGGAGGTTTAGAGATACGGTGATAGAATATGAAGGAAGAAAATGATGTAAAACACATGGATGGATGGTGATGGGTCATCCCCTAAATGGGAGCAGTCAGAAGCAGAAGTTGTTAGTGATTTGCCTTTGAGTAACAAACTAAGACAATGATTTATTAAAGTTACATAGCAATTGTACTCTGCTTTTGAAGACTATTAATGCCAATCTTCCATCAGGTAAAATTGTTTTCCCTTAATTTTGCAGTTTATTGACTCTTAACTGTGATAAAATGCATTTTTAAAATCTGGTTGCTTTTAAAGAAGAGTTGATGGGCATGTCTTCATACAAAAATGATTTTTAAGTTGGGTTTGCTTTACTCTTTTCTTTGGGCCTGTTTTTATGATGGCATAAACAAAGTCATGCTCAATACTTAGTGGTTTGGCCAGAAAGACAGGCCACATAGTCACTGTCTTCTGGTGCACCTTGGTACTTGCACTGGTAGAAAAATTATATGTACAGTCATGGCCAAACATTTTGAGAATGACACAAGTATCGGTTTTCACAAAGTTTGCTGCTTCAGTGAACATCCTCTGACAGAAACTTCTCAACACAATCCAAGAACAGTTTGGTGACCCACAATGCCTTTTCCAACATGATGGAGAACCAGGCCATAAGGCAAAAGTGGGAACCAAGTGGCTCGGGGAATAAAACATCGACATTTCACATCCAGGGTCATCCCATTGAGAACTTGTGGTCAATCCTGAAGAGGCGGGTGGACAAACAAAAACCCATCAATTCTGACAAACTCCAAGCATCGATTATGCAAGAATAGGGGGCTGCCATCAGTCAGGATTTGGCCCAGAAGTTGATTGACAGCATGCCAGGGTGAATAAAAAAGCCCAACACTGCAAATATTGACTCTGTGCATAAACTTAATACAATTGTCAATAAAAGCCTTTGAAACTTTTGACAAAAAGATCTAAAAACACTGAAGCAGCAGACTTTGTGAAAACCAATACTTGTGTCATTCTCAAAGTTTTTGGCCACGACTGTAAATTTATAAAACTTATGAAAGGCCATTGAAAATTTTGAGCTACGATAAGATTAAACCTTTAATCTCATACCTATCCAGATGTCAAATTCCTTGCAGTCTTCTGTAAATACTTTACAAAAATGTTTAACTGCATGTGTCTATAGGTGTCACATTTGTTTTTGTGTAGGATGGAAATGGATACATCAGTGCAGCAGAACTTCGTCATGTCATGACAAACTTGGGCGAAAAGCTTACAGACGAGGAGGTGGATGAGATGATCCGGGAGGCAGATATTGACGGTGATGGACAAGTTAACTATGAAGGTGCGTTTAGATACTGTATATAATTATTACAAGATATCTATGCTGCTATTCAAATACTTTATTTCTTTATCTGGAAATGTTTTCTAATCTGTTTCAATAAGGAGGTACTCCATTTTTTTATTATATATATATATATAGAGATATAGATAGAGATATATAGATAGATATAGATAGATTTTATTTATTTATTATTTTTTTTTTACTATGTTGGCCAATCCGGTCAAACGTTAGTGTTTAGTTACACTAGAAGTTCAAAAATCTGCTGCTTTCTTTAATGATGGCACACTCATTTTAGCATAGAGAACACCAGTTTCTATGCAGTTGCATGTATGGCCAGTTACTTGTTGAAGCAGTGCCAGTTTAGGCCCATCTGGAGACCTGGTCGTGGTTGATTTTGATGTTGCCTCTCATTGTCCTTAGCAGGCATTTTTAAACTTTGACCTGTATTTTTCCCTTGGTGCCCAGAGGGTGTGCCACCCTTTAATAGAACAAATGGTGCCCTTTTCCACCAGAAAAGAGTAAGTGGAGGTGAATTTAGAAGAATGGAGAGGGACATTGGAGGAAACAGGGTTGCAGAAGACAAAATATTTGAGACTGAATGATGATCAGGATTCAGAAGTTATCCTCTAGGTAGAGGTATTGAAAAGAGTGGATACATTTAAATCAGAGTAGCCCAATATGGAAAATTTAAATTCTGAGATAACCGATAGATTGCAGTGTGCATTGAAGGCTAAGACCCCTTAATAAGCTGCCAAACAATAGTGAGATACAAAATGAGCCAAAACATGTCCGGCAAACTGTGTCCATCATACAGTATCTGAAAATAAAGAAAAATGAAGGTCTCTGAAATGTTGATCTGCTCGGGTCCCCAAAACATTTTACTAGTGCTCTTAGAAAAGAGAAAATCAACAACTTCAGAAATGTCTGCCATTGTACAATGAGAGGAGCAACAGGGCAGAGAACTTAAGAACGGGTTTAATTAACAGCAAGACTCTGTGCCTGATTAAGCAACTGGTTGGAGTGAAATTGGTTGGAGTTTTAGGCCCTGACTTAGTTGGTGTTCTGTTGGCTCCCTCACTTCACATTTCATTTCTGTTTGGGTGCCATTTAAGGAAAGACATGAAGAAATTCAGGGAAACAAATCTTAAAGAAGTCCATTATAATTAATTCAGAAGGAGCTAATTAGCTGCAAGAACTGGTCACTAATTAAGAAAAGAGTTAGAATGAAATCCTGCAACGACTACGGACCACCAGGACCAGAGTCTGAGAACCCTGATCTAGAAGATCATTTGGGTTACAAACAAATGTAGAAAATCACTGCTGATTTATTTACATTTCTGTGCTGCTGTATTAAATAAGCAGTGCTTTTGGTATCAAAAATGTACAAGTGCAGGGTCAGCAATAGTACAGAACCCCTGGAGCAATTTCAGGTCAAGTGCCCAGTAAAGCAGGATCTCTTTTGGCAGTAATGGGGATTTGATCCTACAACCTTCCAGATGCCATTGCAGATCCTTAGCCTCAAAGCCACCCCTCCGCACTCGGAGAAATACGCAGTGTTTCTTTGCAATGTCCAAGCTTGCTGCACACCACACATTTTGGCAGTTGTTGAATTTTTTGTACGGTGGGCATCAATGTCCATGTACTGCTGAAATTACCATCATGAGTAGTCTGATGCCCTATGATGAAGAAACACTTTCGAGGCAGTTATTTGCATCAACAAACACGATCCAACTGATAGTCACTATCTTAATCACTGTCCTTATTATCAAAATATTCATTTTGCAATTAATCTAGTTGTTTCAGAACATCGGCAGCTTTATATCTTTTTTTGCAACAACATAGACAGTAATGACGCACTGTCTATTTATAACACAATTTTCTGCAAGCTGTTTAAACCAAAAAAAAAAAGAAAAATCTATGGCTATCCACTAGATGGCAGCAATGTAGTAGGCAACAGTCACACAGCAGCAACGCGCTCAGCTGTTTTCTGAGGCATGGCTGCCATTGTATGTCACGTCTTGACAGGTTCAATGATGTATGCCTTAAGTCGTACTTCACGTTTAAAGTGTTTATGTATTTTGTAGTGAAAGCAGGGGAAGAGGGGTGGTGTGATAAGTGTGACGTGCTTAAAACGATAGAATTATGTGATACCAAGAAAAAAGCACAGTCACTCCAGGTAAATTTAGTATTTTTTGTTTAAATAAATCAAGTATCAAACTTTTTTGTAGTTGATAATAAATCTACTGCATTAAAGGGTAAAGAGCTCATTCACAATTGAAGTACGGAGTTTCCCAGTGGAGAAATACACTTGTGAGATTAGAGGTGGTGATCTCTCTGGTATGTTTAGTGAATTGCAAGACTCTTTTGTCATGTAAAAACGGGCCAAATTCTTCCAGCTTGGCGTGTGACATATGTCTATCGGTATATTTAGGGATTGCAGCCCAGCAGGACAGACGCACATCTGGCAAAAGCAGAGAAACGTCACAGCCACAGCACTTCAATAATTTGCATAGTTTAGATTGCAGCACTGCTCTTTCTTCTTCCCCAGTCGTTCACAGGTTATAAAGGACTGAGGAATAGCATTCTGTAGTGTAGGACCCCCATCTCTGGTCCTGGAGGGCCCCAGTGGCTGCTCGTTTTCATTCTAACCCTTTTCTTAATTATTGACCTGTTTTTTGCTGCCAATTAACTCCTTTTTCTTTCATTTTAATGGACTTGTTTTTTTAAGAAGTTGTTCCCCTGAATTTCTCCATCGTTCCTCTGAATTGCTTCGTTTCTTTCCTTAAATAGCACCCAAACAGAAATGAAACGTGAAGTGACTGAGCCAACAGAAGGCCAGCTGAGTCGGGGCCTCAAACTCCAACCAGTTGCTTCGAGTCGCGTTGTTAATAAACTCGTTCTTTTATTCCATGGCTTGTCGCTGTTCTCATTGTGCAATGGCACACATTTCTGAAATTGTTGATTTTTCTCTTTTCTAAGAGCACTGGTAAAATGTTTTGGGGATCTGAGAAGGTCAACATTCCTGAGACCTTCACCTATCTTTATTTTCTGATATTGTATGATGGTCACAGTTTGCTGGTCATATTTTGACTCTTTTTGTATCGCATTATTGTTCAGCTCCTAATTAAGGAAAAAGAAACACTTAAGGGGTCTGAGTCTTCAACAACAAGTCCAATACAATTAATTCAAAAAGAAGTTAATTAGCAGCAAAAACATGTCACTAATTAAAAAGGGTTGGAATGAAAACCTGCCGCCACTTTGGCCCTCCGGGACTGGAGTTTGGAGAGCCCTGCTGTAGTGGGTATGTAAGCACAGTGGGGAGAAACTGCAGGCAGACGGTTTTCGTCAGATGATCTACTGTAGGTCAAAAAAGGCAGAATAAATCCACTATGATTCAGTGTTGCATGACAATAAAATATGAAAACTTCCATTAGGGTGAATATGTTTTTATAGACGCTTTAAATTAGGGGCATGCATAGCAGATTTTCTGTAGGAGAGTTTGTCAAATGGCTTATTTGTTGTGGTTTCTGGTTTTATTAAATGGTCTAGTGTTCAAATAATATTGTGCAAAAATGGGTATTCAAAAACAATATCCTTTGTTTAATTCTAGTAGTGCTCAGCCTACATATTTGAAGAAAACTGAGCTATAACAGTGGTTCCCAACCTTTCCTGTGCCCCGTGCCACTAGAAAATGTTTTATTTACGTTCACATCCCCTACAAAGTTAAGCAAAATGACCCCTTTTTTTTTTAGGCTAACTAAAAAGATTGCAATATGCAAGCTTTCAAGGCAACTCAGATCTTGCCTGGACAAGGGGCCTCAATTGCCTCAAAAGCTTAAATATTGTAATCTTTTTAGTTAGCCTAAAAAAGGGGTCAATTTACTTGACGTCTCGCTACATTGATAATGGCTAATGGAGCTAGTGTCAAATTTCTCATTTTTGAACCACATACAGTACTGCGAGTGAACAAATTGGACTTAAGTACCTAAAATGTAATTCTAAGCTGTGCAGTTTACCTTTATTTAATCTCGGTGATCCTGTAAATGTGTCCCCGATAAAGCGTAGACACTTAATTGACGACCTGAAGGTTGAGTTACCCCACCTAAAGGACACAATGAAAGGATTTCGGGGATTGGAGACCGTCACGAAGCAATGGGTGTTGGCGGATTGCTAAGAAATGAAACGCAATCGTCGCGCTTTGCCCCCTCCCAACTCCCAACTCCTGAAGAACACATACATTGCATTTTATTTTGGACATGCTGCACTTTTAAAATTGCCAGGACTGCCAGCAGGGGAGATGGGCTTGAGTGTTAGCAGCATGGGTTGCATTCAATTCATAGTTCCATTTGTACCCGCCTCTGGCACCAATGTCAATCAGACTGTGATGTTTCACAATCGGACCTTGCACAGTACTCAATACTAAACTTCGGCCTTCTCTACAGATCACTGCAAGGCCCAAATTACATTCTCCTTCTTCAAAAAATGATTCGTCTTTATGAACAGTCCTCCCGCAGCATTTCTGCGCCTCATTCCCAGGTGACGATTGCTCACGCAATGCTCGATTCTTTTAATATTACTGAACGGGGAGCACATACTAATAAATGATGGCCGACTGCACCACGATAAAGTCGACACGACGCACCTCACTCACGTTTGGCGAATGGCGACGCAGCCTTCCTATTGGTCACACCACCTGGGGGGTTTGCAGGCATCTTGGGTTGGGTTGGGAACCCCTGAGCTACAGGAAAACTCGGTGTGTTACCTGGGGTGGGGAAGATGGCGTCTCTCTCTCTGTCTCTCTTGGGTTTTATTATTAGTGCAAGATATAAATGATATCCTGTTTTCTTAATTTAAGTGTGCTTTGCAGCCCCCCTCCCACTTTAATTTGTTTGCCAAGTATGCATTGAGTGCTTTTATGATGCTCTGAAGCCAATTTATATCTATTTTTTTTTATTTTGCAGAGTTTGTGCAAATGATGACTGCAAAGTGAAGCACCTTCTTTACATGCCTGCTGTTCTTCTTTGGTCACTCTGTCTATAAAATAGCAAGGGGGAAAAAAAAAAAAATCTGTACTCAACCCGATTCTAATTAGTCTGCCATCAGTACTACGGGGGGTGGTGGGGGTGTTTTGACAACATAAAACAAAAATGCATGAGATCGATCCGTCTCTGAATGAGTTTGTGGCCCTTTGATTCGTAATTGACTGGCGAAACAAAACAAAACAAAAAAAATAACATGACAGAGTCTTTTTGTTCATTGAACAAGGTCAGTGTAACATCTGAGCGTTAATTTCTGTTCATAATTAACTGTGCAGCTAGCAAGAAAAGTTCAGTTTCTAATCTCCAAGTTTCTTGCATGCTCTCGTTCGGGCAGTTGCATATTGTTCTAATGGGGCCTCTTGCTGCAGCTCTGCGTCCAGATTGGTGTATAGATGGTGGTCGAGATACGGAAATCTATACATTTTTTTTCGATTTTTTTGAAAAGCAACGGGGATGAGCTTTGTGCTCGTTGTGTATTCTTGCAGCTAATATTAGGGGTGAAGGTTTGCACTGAATTGTGAAAAGAAGGATGTGGAATGAATAGAGAAGCACTTCTTTTTGTTTTTCTTTTTAATTAGCTTCATATATATACTGCAGCTCTCCATTTGTGTTTTTTTTTTTTTTTTTTTAATTTTGTTTTTTTTCTGTAGAAATTAACTTTGGTAAATGTGTTGCATTAATGCTGGCTGTAAATAATTAGCAAAATGTATGTGAAGTGCTTAAAAGCATATAAAAATTCAAACATGGGGCTTGCTACTATATAAAGGGGATGGGGTTTAATATGATGTGATGTGTGTTTGCTTTTTATATATACATATACATATATATATAATATCTCCACCCCCCCTTGGGTGTTGCTCTTTATTTTTAAATAAATGTGCCATATAGGATGCACCAAGTCTCAGATGATTTGCAGTTAAATCTTTTAGAAAAATGTAATGAATTCACTTTTTTTTTTTTTTTTTTTAATTTAAATCCTCAGACTGCACTGTTAATTCTTCTTTCCCCTGTTTGATTCGGTCGGTCGTCCTGTCCCACCACTCTAAGTACACCGTATGTCTGAATATCTGTAGCCTGCTGTTGAACAGCACATTGGTGGTGATGGTGTCCCTTACTTAAATAAAGAAAAATGGACAAATTTCCATTAAGGTGAAAGGTTATGAAATGTTGTGCTTCTTGGTCTTGCAGTCTTATGAGAGTGGATTTGTTTCATTTTGAAGTACTGCATTATATAATAATAAAACTGCATTTATAAAGGTTGATTTAAAAGCACAGCAAGCTCCCAATGAACCACCACCCCCCCCAACCAAGAAAAAGGCTGAAAATGAATACCTGGCTTTTGGGTTATGTCGAAATCAACATTGTGAATTTTTCCTTTACAATAAAATTTACCCTGTTATATTTGTATTTGTTATGGCTTTAACTTATGAGCAACTATGAAAAAGGCTTGGCCTGCTCGTTCGGGTAACATGGTCTGCAGCTCCATCTGAGAAATATTCAGTAACACAAGTGTAAGAGATGCTAATACCGTAGTTTGCTACATTTAAAGGGACACATTTTGTAACAAAAGCATACTTCATTTTCACCACTGGGTGGCACTGCATGAATGAATGAATGATGATATCTGTTTACCAGTACATTTGGGGATTGCAGACCAGTAGGACAAAAGCAGAGAAACGTCACAGCCACAGCACTTCACTAGATTGCAGATTGCAGCACTGGCTCGCTCTTCTTCCCCCATTTGCAAGTTATGAAGGACTTAATAATGGAATGACAATACCATACACCCCAAGGTTTCTTCATAAATGTTAATTTGGAGGGGCTGGATTATTTTTTTTAATTTTTTTTTTTTGTGTGTGATTTATTTTTATTGTCTCATAATTGTTTAATTTCTAGGGTGCAACGTTTTTTAATTTGTCACAGGTACTTCAATTTTCCCAATTAAATTTCTTCTTAATCTGATCGCACAGTTTCACTTGTTTTCATGAATACCATGAAGTGTTTGTTTTGAGTGACTTCTCCCCTGAAGAAGGGGCCTGAGTTGCCCTTGCATATTGTAATCTTTCTAGTTAGCCAATAAAAGATATAATTTTATTTTGACTTCTCACTGCATTCATAATGGCTAATATTGTACAACACCCTAGTACCATTGTTTTATCCTCGTAATCTTTCATTCAAAATATTAACAATCTTAACACATAATTGAAAGGAAAGTTTTCAGGCATGCTTGGCGTCCTCTTCCTGGAAGACAAATTTGCGACTGAGGTTTCGACTTTCTGATCGAGATCGAGGTTTTGCTCCTTCATGATGCGGTTTATTTTCTGAAATGTCCCAGTCTTTTCACCAAATATGATGTTGCTATCCACCTCCATGACTCACAGTTGTGTTTCAGAACAAAAGACATTTGACAAATGACTGGAGACCACTCAGTCCATCAAGCCTGTTTGTTTAGCAGATAGCTAAGCTGTCCCTACATCTCATCCTGATTCTTCTTAAAGGTCTGGGCTTCAACGCCATGTCTCGGTAGTTTATTGTTTCTCCCCCCCCACCCAGAGTTCCACAAATCTTTGTGTAAAAAAGGGCTTCCTGGCATCAGTTCTGTGTTCATTGGATTTAAAGCCTCACCCTTCTTCCGTCATACATACAGGTGCATCTCAATAAGTTAGAATATCATCAAAAAGTTAATTTCTTTCAATAATTCAATTCAAAAAGTGAAACCCATTTATTATAAAGGTTCATTACAAGCGTTTATTTCTTTTCATTTTGCCGATTATGGCCTACAGGCAATGAAAACTCAAAATTCAGTATCTCAGGAAATTAGAATATTGTAAAAAAAAAAAAAGTTCAATATTGTAGACTCCTGGGGCCTCATGAATTCACACTAAAACATGGCGTACGGACAAAATGGAATGTGTGTACGCACAAAAAAGTTCAGATGCATAAATCTGTGTGTACACCAACTTCCACGTTCTTCCACTCCATAAATCCCAGTCAGTGTGAAAAGTAACGCATGCGCCTGCCGCCATTCCCCCAACTCCTCCCAGAATTATGCCTCTTTGAATATGCAAATCAATATAAATAGCCTTTAAGCTCGGCGTTCTGTGAAAATTCAATGGCAAAAGCATAGGGGAAAATAGAAGAATCTCGGTGAATACCAAGTGGAGGCAAAGGAAATACATACTATTTGTTGGTTTTATCAGTAGTATAAACAACAAAAGGAAGTTGATTGAGTGACAGAGTGCCGGAGAAACTCGAAAGCTCATGCTCACAAAGTTGCACAGTGCCTGAAATAAAAAAATTGTCAAATATCAAAGTCGCCGTTAAAAGGCGAGCTGTAGCCCACCGTCTGAGAGTCATATGGAAGCTTATTAGGGTACAGTTAAAAGACAAAACATATAGGGACACGGTGGGGAAAAAAGCTCAAGATGTCAGCTGTGCTCTGTTGGGCCCTTGAGCAAGGCCCTTAACCTGCAATTGCTGAGTGCTTTGAGTAGTGAGAAAAGCACTGTATACATGCAAATAATTATTATTAATCTCAAAATGTCCACTTTAATCACGTAGTTTATTTTGTCATTAAATTAGAACATCATAAACTTCATCTTAAAATCGTTTCATTTACTAGTTTCTCAAATACCATCGTAACTAAAGTCGCACGTTAAATGCTTTGTATTGTGTGTGTTCTATGTGTGGGAATCACTACATGCTTCTTCATCAGGCTTCTCTTCCTCCAACAGGGCACAGAATCCATTACATTCGTGATATTGCAGCTCTCTGAGCAGTTTAAATACTGAGGTGCATACTTGATATTTTCAAGATGATGGGAGTTAAAGCATGTTATTAAACATGGGAACACGGTGGCGCAGTGATAGTGATGAGCTGGCGCCTCCCGAAAGTTGCTTGCTGGGCCGTGTGTGACCTTTGATGAAATAATTTATTGCAGCAGTCCTGTCTCTTTCAAACATACTAACCTCCAATTCCTGTCCTTTCTTTTCTTTCTCCAAGTACTCGAATCGCCACACAATCAGCTCTGTGATAGACGTCAAGTCATCTGTAAGTTTACAACGCAGATTCTTCAAAACTTGTACCATGGAGATATTTCAATGTTCCTTCCATGTTTGATTATTCTATCCATCTATCCTTCCGGTGTCGCGCCAGCCCCAGCAAGAAAACCGCGCAAGGCAGGAACAATCCCTGAACGGGGCGCCATCTCCTCGCTAGCACTGCAACACCATGTCCTCAGATGTTTTAATTATAACAATAGATTAATATAGATTATTTAAATGATGCTAACATTTTCTGTATAATGTAATAAACATTGTGCTACATTTCATCTTAAAAATATCATATGTAACTACGCGCTTTATAAATTGGCTCAGTTTGTGCAATATAACTATTACAAGTTTACTGTGAGGTAATTGTACTTAAGTACAAACAATTCTACCAGGAGCACTTGATGGACTGATTGAGTGCGTTTTATATTTCTTGGGATGAAACTGTTTCAGAACTGCGAGGTCCCTACAGGAAAGGCTCTGAAGCATTTGCTGTATGGGAGCAGTTCAATAGACTGTGCGCATGGCTGAGGCAACGTGTGCTTCATGCTGTATACCAATAATCCGATCAGCTGCTGTAGAGCTGTGATTCCACACTCGGATACAGTGATATAAATACTGTTGAGTTGTGCAACGAGAGTAACAACGCTAAAGCAGTAAGGGTATTTAGGATAGTTTGGCTATTCGGTTCACCATTATATTGTTACGGGTTAATTACATTCAGATGCCTTAAACTGAAAATAACCACATATTGTTTATTAGTTTATTTGATAAAGCCGCGTCAGGGATGTGGAAATAAAAAAGAAAGGGAAAACACACTGGAACAAAAGCACTGCTTTGACGCTGTGTGCCACCAGTTTGCAAAACTGAGCAGAGATCTTGCATACGCCAAGGATTTAGCTGGCATGAAAATGTGTGTTGCTTTACGGCAAGTTTAGGTTTGATACATCACGATTTGAGTGTATAAACGGGCGTACATAACATTTTTGTGCGTACGCACCGTTTATACATGAGACCCCTGTTGTCCCACTCCACTTAGCTAATTAACCTAAAACACCTGCAAAAGGGTCCTGAGCCTGGAAATGGTCTCTCATTCTGGTTCAGTAGGCCATACAATCGGACTGCTGACTTGACAGTTGTCCAGAAGACAGTCATTGGAGGGTCAGCCACAGAAGGTTATTGTTAAAGACGCTGGCTGTATCAAAAGCATATTAATGAAAGTTGAGTTGAAGGAGAAAAAGTGCACAAGCAACAGGGATAATGTCAGCCTTGAGAGGATTGTAAATCATTTGGGGGAGATTCCCAAGGAGTGGACTGCAGCTGGAGTCAGTGCTTCAAGAGGCACCACACATAGACATATCTGGGACGTGGGCTACAACTGTCACATCATTCCTTGTGTCAGGCCACTCCTGAACCGGAGACAACGTCAGAAGCGTCTTACCTGGGCTAAGGAGAAGAATGGATTGGACTGTTAACAGCTCAGTGGTCCAAAGACCTTTTTTCAGATGAAAGTCAATTTTGCATTTTTTTTTTTTGGGCATCAAGGTCCCAGAGTCTGGATGAAGAGTGGGGAGGCACAGAATCCCAAGTTGCTTGCGGTCCAGTGTGACATTTCCACAGTCGGTGATGATTTGGGGAGCCATGTCACCTGCTGGCGTTGGTCCACTGTGTTTTATCAAGTCAGCGCAGACGTCTACTAGAAAATTTTAGAGCACTTCATGCTTTCCTCTACTGACAAGCTTTATGGAGATGCTTATTTCATTTTCCAGTAGGACTTGGCACCTGCCCACACTGCCAAAAATATTAATACCTGTTTTAATGACCATGGTATCACTGGGCGTGATTGGCCAGCAAACTCCCCTGACCTACACCCCATAAAAAGCTATCAAGAGGAAGATGAGAGACACCAGAGCAATGCAGATGAGCTGAAGGCTGCGATCAAAGCATCCTGGGCTTCCATAACACCTCAGCAGTGCCACAGTACTGAGTGCGTACATGGACAGACTTTTCTGTATTAACAATCTTTTTGGTCTTATGTAATATTCTAATTTTCTGATGCACTGAATTTTGAGTTTTCATTACCTGTAGGCCATAATAAGCAAAATGTAAAGAAATAAACTCTTGACATATCACTCTGTGTGCAATGAATCCAGTATACGAGTTTCACTTTTTAAATTGCTTTACTGAAATAAACTTTTTGATGATATTCTAATTTATTGAGATGAACCTGTAGATGATCCTTATGGTCAAATGCTTTCATTCTTCTTTCTTTTAAGCATAGAACTCTCCTCCAAGAGGCCAGATCCTTGTCCTGGTGATCACCGGATCACTTTGGTTCAGCTTTTTTTTTTTTGGAAGACACTTCTTCCTTGCACAATAGCCGATCAAAGCCATGGTAATGATGGACCATCTTAATGGTGAATGTAGACAGTTTGGTGACTGATACCTCCATCTCCTTTATCATCATGTTGAGGTTCAGTTGAACGTTTTGCAACAAAGTTTGTTCATCCCACCTCCTGGAGTGTCTGTGGTTGCTGTGTATTCGTGTAAATTGTTTGTACAGAAGGTGCGGTAGGAATGACAGCTTTGTTTAAGGTTAGTGTGAGATTATATCAAGGATGGGCTCTGAGCCCTTCCTTGTTTGCAGGGGTGATGGACAGGTTGATCGATGAGGTCAAACAGAAATCTCCATGGACTATGATGATCTGCAGTGGGAGTAGACCGCAGGTTGAAGTTGAACCTGGAGAGGTGGAGGTACACACTAGAGAGAAGCAGAATGAGAGTCCGTAGGAGTAAGATGAGATACATGAGAGGGAAATTGGACGAAAGGTGCGACCACAAAGAGCGGAAGCGGTGAAGGCAGACTAATTGAAACAATTGGGTTCAACAGTCTAAAGCAGTGGAGAGGTGAAGAGTATGGGCAGAGTTGACTGGATGGAGGAGAGCAGCAGGAGTGATTTGTGGTAGAAGAGTATCTGCAGGAATGAAAGGGAAGGTCTATAAAACCAGTGGTGAGACCGGTGATGTTGTATGGTTTTGAGATGGTGGCACTGTGAAAAGACTGGAGCCAGAGCTTAATTGGGATCGACTATATTAGAGGGACAACACTGCTGCAACAGTTTGGTGACCAAGTGAGAGAGGTGAGATTTGAGATGGTTTGGGCCTGGGAGTGGGGTATATCGGGGGGAGGATGTTGAGGATGGAACCACCAGACACGAGGAAGGCCAAAGAGGACATTTGTGGATGTGGTGAGGAAGGACAAGAATGCAGTCGGTGTGGCAGAAAATGATGTAAAAAATAGGAATAGATGAAGATCTGCTGTGGTGACCCCTACATGGGAGCAGCTGAAAGAAGTTTTGTTCAGAAGCTTCAGACGGGACTCCTTCATGAGTGTCTCATCAGAGAATCCTTGGGTACCGCTGGTTTGACTTTGTGCTGCTCATGGAGTCCCAAATGAAGCACATGACCTGCATAGTGAGGGAGCGTCAGTTACGGCACTACAGCAATGTGACGTGATTCCCCAAGGGTGATCCGGCTCACGGGGTCCTCAGTGTTGGGGACCTGAGTGGCTGGACCAGGCCGAGGGGACACCCACATAACATCTGAAATGTGTTTGTCTACGGAGGGAATGTCAAACTCGTTGAGAGGTTTACTTACCTTGGCCGTGACATTCATGTGTCTGGTGACTCTTCCTACAAAGTCAGTAGACGAATAAGGAGAGCATGTGGGGTCATGTGGTCACTGGAAAGGGGTGTGTGGCGCTCCTGATATCTCTGCAAAAGGACAAAGGTCTTTAGAGTCCTGGTGCTACCTGTTTGTGAGACAAGGATGCTATCCAGTGACCTGAGATGAAGACTGGACTCCTTTGGGACTGTGTCTCCTCGGAGAAGCCTTGGGTACTGCTGGTTTGACTTTGTGTTGCTCATGGAGTCCCGAAAATGAGGCACACTTACGTGCATTGCAATGGAGTATCAGTTATGACACTATGGTCATTCCCAGAGGGTGTCCAGCTTATTGTTGAGGACCTGAGTGGCTGGACCAGGCCAAGGGGATGTCCACGTAACACCTGGCTGCAGCAGATACAGGGTCATTTCCAGAGGGTGGGACGGGACTGCGTGTCTGCCTAGGGGGGTTGCCAACTTGGATCCTGAGCTGTTTCGGCATGTGATGGGTGAGGCAACCTGACCTGCACTCCAATGTGCTACAATTTTCATAACCAGTAACGGCCCAGTAACGTACAATAACGTGCGTTGAATACACTTGACTTGAGTATTCCTAGTTTCCTCCTCTTTCTCTGCATGTTTACCATTCGTTTGCTCAGTGGCCCACTTCTTCCTTCGGGAATCTTTTTAAATTAAAACATATTAAGTCAGTGTTTGTGTTGCAATTACTTAGTAAGTTTTCCTTAATTTTTCACTTAAGCTGGCACTTAAGTCTTCAGTCTGCTTCAAGAATGATTTAAGATATGAAGAGGTAGGAGATGTGACGGCGAAGGTGGTAAGGATGAGAATGGCGCCCGTACACATGCGCGACACGGCCACCCTGCTGGCCGCTAGTGAGAGTTGATTCTACAATAAAACAAAATGAAAATGAGGAATATCCTTGGAGGTCAATCATCGCCCTGAAAGCAGACTGTAAAAAAGGCTCCTGTGCCTTTAAGGCACTAAGGCACGATCACGTGAAAACCGTGGCGTGTGCAGTGAGCGTGTGCGTTTGTTAGATGTACCTCGTGAAACTACTGGAGCCACTAGAGAAAGTTTAAGTTTGTGCATTGTTGACCAAATGTAAGTGCTTATGTACGTATTTAGAAGTTAAGTGTTAAAAGTTAGAGAGAGAACTGTTCTGAATTAGTAGTTCGGTTAATATTTTACGTTACCACATTGAAATTGTAATTGCAAACACCTTAAGTTGAAAGTGTGAAGCTATAGTGCCACCTATTGGACATTTGTGTATAGCATAGTGAGATAACCTGTATATATGTACTAAATTGTTTGCCTGTTAGAACCACACCTATTCACCTACCTGTACAGTTGTTCTACTTCATGTGAAATTTTGGCAACATTAAAGTGATGTTCCTGAAATGGTTGGATTAGTTCCTGTGTTCTAACCGACACACCACAGCGACTACAGCGTATTGCAAGTCGGCCTTCTGCCTTTCTTCATAACACAGACAGTACACGTCACGTAGTATATGGGTACCAAATTTCAGGTCAGTAGGTCAAACGGTTTGCGAGCTACAGGTGATTTAAAATCCTGGACAAACAAGCACACAGCCATGTAGCGTATTATATATAAAGATACTGTAGTTGCTGTAATGGCTTTGCAATTAGGCATTATTTTAAATAGACAGAGCTTAATTTGTCCCCAAGGGAACATATGGCTTTTTAGTGAAACACTTTCTTTTAAATAAATATACACATGCCAGAATGACTATAAAGCAAGAGAATTAAAAAGAAACCACCTGACCTTGCTGTCCCAGTCCCAGTTTGACGCTATATTGCTGTCGTTATATGGGAGCCCCCAGTTGCCCTTCTTGACACACTTCTGTTGAGTAATTTGTCATCTGAAAGTCCTCAGTGCTGGTGTGTCACAGAGAGGATGTGCAGCATTGTTCACAATGGCACTCAGTTTTATCTTGATTTCTCTACTATGACCTTCAGGGGGGTCCAGAGTGCATCCATCACAGTGTAGAAAATCACAGAGAGTTGTAGAAGATGTGAAGGACGTCACCAAAGGAACGCAGACTCCTAAGGAAAATTAGCTTGCTCTGCCCCTTCTTCTATGGCTCCTCTGTGTTCCCAGACCAGTCCAACCCATCATTAATGTGGATGAGTGCAGAATTTCTGAGAAGAAAATCTGAGAATTTCTGCAAGTGACACGGCCTGCTGTTTTCTGTTACTTGTCCTAAGACGGGTTGAAATCCAAGTAATCAAAGCAGACCTCACTTAACGTTAACGTTTTGCAGTGCACCATGTGATTCACATGTCTTTGTTGTGTGCCATTTATTAAGGTTGGGAGCATGCGCTGCTTTTATGACAGACCACAAGAACTGGGACCTGAGTGCAGCCGTGCAACAGGTGACACCTTGGCACCACACTGGAACAGTATGAGGTTTTTCACAGTGGCTGGAGTGCCAAGCCTGCCACCAACCTCCAAGTTTTTTCCCTGTAAGTTGGAGGACCTGCTTGTAGGGCTGGATGCACGTTAACAACATTCCGCAGGATGGAGCAATTGCAGGTCAAGGGCCCAACGGAGTAGAGGCACTTCTGGCATTTACGGGATTCGAACAGCCAACCTTCAATTGCTGGCACAGATCCCTGGCCTCAGAGAAACCACTCCGCCCATTTTGTAAAAGTGGAGTTAATGTTTGTGGTGTGCCATCTTTAGGAATAATCAAGACCTAACAACTGGATGAACACGTAGATGGTTTTGCTTTTAAAGAAAAACTGAAATGACAACATTCAGCACATAATACTTTATTTTAGTGCACTTGTCCGACTGTAACTATGCACTTAATAAAGCCTTGTGCCTCCTCCAGTGGTTTGTCTGGCTGATATGATTTCTGTAAACTATCACATGTCACCTTTATTGAAGCTTTAGGTCATTTGTTGGTACAATCCAATTATATACAGTATGTCTTCAGTTGGCACCAATAGAATCTAGCTGTAGACCTCTAGGACTCCCCCACTGTTACACCATGGTTAAAATTACTATTGTGACTCAAAGGGTGACAACTGTCCTTAAAGTCAACTAGAGGTACTCAGAGCTCCATGCTGTAGAGATACCAGACTCGCACAATCGTGAAGAAGCCTCAAAAGCTGTATGAGACTTCG
The DNA here is from genome assembly GCF_016835505.1 of Polypterus senegalus. Classification (NCBI taxonomy): domain Eukaryota; kingdom Metazoa; phylum Chordata; class Cladistia; order Polypteriformes; family Polypteridae; genus Polypterus; species Polypterus senegalus. Next base: position 12,775,571 of record NC_053164.1, on the reverse strand, counting down.
CCTGCCCATGACTTTTCAATGATTGGTCCATTAATGCAGCCACAAATGCACACCAGGTAACTCAGTTAAGACAATTTGCCAATCATCGGTTTCTAAAAGCCATGGCGTCAATTTCTGGAAAAAAAAATATATATATATATATATATATATATATATATATATCTATATATCTATATATATATATATATATATATATATATACCTTGAGTATGTGAAAGATGCTATATAAATAAAATTTATTTATTTATTTATTATTATTATATATCTCTATATATATATCTATAAATCTATATATCTATATATATATATACAGTATATATATATATATATATATATATATATATATATATATATAGTGTGATGGACGGCTGGGTTCCATGCCCGTCCAGGAAGCACCTGCTATGCATGTTCCGGCGGAGCAACTTTGGACAACTCAATAGCTCCCTCCCCCGGGACACTTGGTGGCGGCCTCCCACCTGCCTGGTTGAGAGCTGCGATGGCCGCTAGGGGGTGCTGCCGAGTCTCGAGAACCCAGCTGGACGAGTCATCAGCCCCACCCGGAGGTGCAATTGGGACCAGGTGGTCAAACACCTGGAACACTTCCGGGCAGGCTATAAAACGAGCCAGCCTCCACCACTCAACGGCCGGAATCGAGAGGAAGAGGACGAGGTTGCCTGGGAGGAGTGGTGGTGCAAAGTGGAAGAGTTGTTGTGTTGGACTAATAGCGTCTTTCACAATATATATATATATATATATATATATATATATATATATATATATATATATATATATATGCAGTCATATGAAAACGTTTGGGAACCCCTTTAATTATTTGGATTTTTGTTTCTCATTGGCTGAACTTCCTTTTAATGACATGCCTTATGGAAACAGTAGGATTTCAGCAGTGACATTAAGTTTATTGGATTAACAGAAAATATGCAGTATGCATCATAACAAAATTAGACAGGTGCATAAATGTGGGCACCCCAACAGAGATATGACATCGATACTCAGTTGAGACTCCTTTTGCTCCTTTGAGCCTCTAGACGCTGTCCTCCTATAGCCTTTGAGGAGTGTCTGGATTCTGGATGGAGGTATTTCTGACCATTCTTCATACAAAATCTCACCAGTTCAGTTCAATTTGATGGCTGCTGAGCATGGAAAGCCAGTTTCAAATTATCCCATAGATTGTCGATGATATTCAAGTCAGGGGACTGTGACGGCCATTCCAGAACATTGTACTTCTCCCTCTGCATGAATGCCTTTGTAGATTTCAATATGTGTTTTGAGTTATTGTCTTGTTGGAATATCAAACCCCTGCGTAACTTCAACTTTGTGACTGATACTTAAACATTATCCTGAAGAATTTGTTGATATTGGGTTGAATTCATGCGACCCTCGACTTTAACAAGGGCCCCAGCCCCTGAACTAGCCACACAGCCCCACAGCATGATGGAACCTCCACCAAATTTGATAGGAGGTAGCAGGTGTTTTTCTCAGAATGCGGTGTTCTTCTTCCGCCATGCAAAGCGCTTTTTGTTCTGACCAAATAACTCCATTTTTGTCTCATCAGTCCAAAGCACTTTGTTCCAAAATGAGAATTGGCATACAACTAGCGACTCTGTTTGTGGCGTGAGTGCAGAAAGGGCTTCTTTCTCATCACCCTGCCATACTGATGTTCTTTGTGCAAATTACACTGAATTGTAGAACGATGTACAGATACACCATCTGCAGCGAGATGTTCTTGCAGTCTTTGGAGGTGATCTGTCAGTTGTGTGTAACCATTACCACAATCCTGCTCATATGCCGCTCCTGTATTTTTCTTGGCCTGCCAGACCTGCTGGGTTTAACAACAACTGTGCCTGTGGCCTTCCATTTCCTGATTCCATTCCTTACAGTTGAAGCTGACAGTTTAAACCTCTGAGATGGCTTTTTGTAGCCTTCCTCTAAACCATGAGACTCAACAATCTTTGTTTTCAGATCTTTTGAGAGTTGCTTTGAGGATCCCATGCTGTCTGTCACTCTTCAGGGGTAAGTCAAAGGGAAGGAAGCACAACTTGCGATTGACCACCTTAAATACCTTTTACCACTCATGATTGAACACTCCTGTCTATGAACTTCAAGGCTTAACAAGCTCTATCTATCTATCTATCTATCTATCTATCTATCTATCTATCTATCTATCTATCTATCTATCTATCTAAATTTGTTGTTCCCTCAAAATAACTCAACACACAGCCATTAATGTCTAAACCGCTGGCAACAAAAGTGAGTACAACCCTAAGTGAAAAATGTCCAAATTGTGCCCAAAGTGTCAATATCTTGTGTGTTCACCATTATTTTCCAGCACTGCCTTAACACTCTTGGGTATGGAGTTCACACGAGCTTCACAGGTTGCCACTGGAATCCTCTTCCACACCTCCATGACGACATCATGGAGCTGGTGGATGTTAAAGACCTTGCTCTCCTTAACCTTCTGTTTGAGTATAACTCACCCACCCAAGGATGCTCAATAAGGTTTAGGTCTGGAGACATGCTTGGCCAGTCCAGCACCTTTACCCTCAGTTTCTTTAGAAAGACAGTGGTCGTCTTGAAGGTTATCATGTTGGAATAATACTTTTTTTTTTTATTCAGATCCTCAGAGAGTTCTTTGCTATGAGGTGCCATGTTGAACTTCCAGTGACCAGTATGAGAGAGTGTGAGAGCGAGAACAGCAAATTTAACACACTTGAGACCTTGTGACACGAACGAGTCACATGACACAAGGGAGGGAAAATGGCTAATTGGGCACAATTTGGACATTTTTCACTTAGGGGTGTACTCACTTTTCTTGCCAGCGGTTTAGACATTAATTACTGTGTGTTGATTCATTTTGAGGGGGCAGCAAATTTACACTTTTATACAAGCTGTACACGGACTACTTGACATTGGATCAAAGTGTCATATCGTCAGTGTTGTCCAATGAAAACATATCATAAAATATTTACAAAAATGTGAAGGTGTGCTCAATTTGGTGAGATACTGTATATATATATATATATATATATATATATATATATATATATATATATATATATATATATATATATATATTGTAATAACTGGAGACCAGAGGCGTGAAAGGTTTGGGGCAGCCACCCGCTTAATGCGGTTTCCGGCTGCAATAGAATTTGAGGCATTTCAAAACAGTTGTTTACACAACAGAGTCCAAGACAGAACTGCCTGCCTAAGCAAAGGCAGTGAGCTTTATAGCTCAGAGGGCGGAAATGATGTCGCCCTCTGGGCCGAACTGGAAGTGACATCACCCTTGGGGCCGGAACCGAAGTGACCTCATTCTTGGGGCCGGAACCGAGGTGGTGTGTCCTTCCTGGAAATGGCGGCTCCTGGTGGGATTTCCGGTAAGACCTGCAGAGAACTCAGAAAGAGCGTCAGCGCACCCGCCCCTGGGCAGATGTATAAACAGTATTGTCTAAGCCCTTCAGCTGCTTCCCATGCACACGCAGGTGACAAGACTCCCCTCAGCCCAGACCCGTGGGTCGGGCGACCTGCACCGAGAGGTCGTGGGCCGGGAGAGGGCATCGGCGTTGGCATGAAGGGACCCCTGTCGATGAACAGCGTATATTTGTACTGCTGCAGGTCAAGAAACCACCTCGTGACCCGCGGATTCACTCCCTGTGAAGGGCCATCCACTTTAAAGGCGCATGATCCGTCACCAGAGTGAACACGCCACCCAAGAGGTAGTACCGCAGCTGCGCCACCGCCCATTTGATCGCCAAGCCTCCTTCTCCACCGCCGCACCTGGTCTCCCGTCCAACAGTTTCCGCTCAGGTACATAACGGGTGTTCAACACCGCCGACGCTTTGGCTCAACACGGCTCCCAAGCCTGTGTCCGCGTCCGCCTGGAGGACAAAAGGGAGAGAAGTTAGGGGAGATTAAGATAGGTGCTGAAGTCAGAGCCCTTTTTAAGTCACTGAATGCAGCACCCGCTTTATCAGACCATACCACCGTATTAGGAGCTCTTTTCTTTGTCAAGTCGGTCAAGGCGCCGCTCTCGGAGAAGCGAGGCACAAACCGGCGGTAGTACCCGCCAAACCGAGAAAGGATTGGACTTGCCGCTTGGTTTATGGACGGGCCAGGCCATTATGGCTTGCAACTTGGAACACTGTGGCCTCACAGTACCCCGGCCCACTAGGTAGCCCAAATATTTGGCTTCTCTCAACCCGAAGTAACATTTCTTGGGGTTGATGCGAGCCCGGCCTCTCCCAATGTCCGTAATACTGCTGTGACCTGCTGTATGTGCTCCTTCCAGGTGCTGGAATAGATGACAACGTCATCCAGATAGGCAGCACAGAACGAGTTATGGGGCCGGAGCACTTTGTCCACCAGACGCTGAAAAGTCGCAGGCCCGTGTAACCCGAATGGAAGGACACGATACTGCCAGTGTCCGCTAGGAGTGCTAAACGCGTTTTTCCTTCGGACTCCGTTAAAGGAACCTGCCAGTACCCCTTTGTCATGTCAAGTGTAGTCAAGAATTTGGCTGGTCCCAGTCTCGAGGAGGTCGCCCACGCGAGGCATGGGATAAGCATCAAATCGGGAAACTTGGTTGAGCCGACGGAAGTCATTGCAAAACCTCCAACTGCCGTCAGGCTTAGCAATCAAGACGATGGGGCTGGACCAGGGACTACTACTTTCCTCGATCACTCCTAGTGCCAGCATTCGCTTGATTTCCAGTTCCACTTCTACTTTCTTTGCCTCCGGGAGTCTGTAGGGTCGCCACGGACGATCACCCCGGTCAGTCACTATGTCGCGCGCAATCAGAGAGGTCCGACCTGGTTGTTCCCTTACCACCTCTGGGACCGATCGGATAGCTGCTTCGAGCTCCTGTCTCTGTCTGGGAGATAGCTGTTCGCGAAATTAAGGGCACTTACTTCAGAGAGAGCAGGGCTGTCCGGAGGAGGGATCGGGATCCCTCTCCTTCCACGGTTTCAGCAGGTTTACATGATATATTCGCTCAGCTGGTCGGCGATTGGGCTGTTTCACCAAATAGTCGACCAATCCCTTCCTCTCCTTAATTTCGTAGGGGCCTAGCCAATGTGCGAGCAGTTTAGAGTGTGAAGTAGGAACCAATACCATGACGCGATCCCCCGGTTGGAACTCCCGAGAGTCGTACCACGGTCATACAGGCGGCCTGTGCTGATTGTGCCTCCTCGATATGACTTTTAGTATAGGTCTTATTACATCAAATCTATCGCAACTGGGCATATACTCCAAAATGTTAGTGGAGGGCTGTGCCTCCCCTTCCCAGCCCTCTTTTAAAATATCTAATAAGCCCCGGGGCTGTCTTCCGTATAGTAATTCAAAGGGAGAGAACCCGTAGAGGCTTGAGGACTTCCGGTAGGCAAAGAGGACAAGGGGGAGGAGTTGGTCCCAATTCCTCCCATCCTTGCTGACTACCTTACGTAGCATTTGCTTGAGAGTTTGATTGAATCTCTCCACTAGCCCATCGGTTTGAGGATGATACACCGAGGTTTTTAAATGCTTTATTTTCAGTAACTTGGCAGTCTCCTTGAACGCTTCCGAGGTGAAAGGCGTTCCTTGGTCCGTCAGGACTTCTCTAGGAATGCCCACCGTGAAAAGACTCCTACTAGTTCCGTGCAATATTTTTAGTGGTAGCCGAGCAATGGAACGGCTTCAGGGAATCGGGTTGCATAATCCACGAGGACGAGTATATATTTATATCCTCGGCTGAGGGCTCCAGGGTCCTACTATATCCACCCCAATCCTGTCAAAGGGAACGTCAATAAGGGGAAGGGGAATCAGAGGAGCACGGTCCTTCCTAGGAATTTGCCGCAGTTGACACTCCGGGCAGGAAATGCAAAAGCGGCGAACCTCCTCATTAATCCCGGCCAAAAAACGGAGCTTAATGCGCTCTAATGTTTTATCGGAGCCGAGATGGCCTCCAAGAAGGTGAGAGTGGGCTAACTTCGCAAACCTGCCGCCGGTAGGTCCGCTGGACTAGCAACAACTTCCGGACCTTCCCTCATGTTCAGCAACCCGATACAATAATTCATTATCCATGACAAAGTGAGGTCCCTGTGGCATGGGCAAATGCGTGCGTTGGCCGTTAACGAGAACCACTGCATTCTTTATGTGCTTCAGAGAGTCGTCATTCCACTGTTCTCTCTTGAAAGAAGCCGGAGTCGCTCTAAACTGAAAGTGCAACTCAGAGAGCGGGTCCGGTCTGACCTCAAGGGCGGAGAATCCTCCTCGCTGCCGGGCGCTAGTGGATGACGTAGTAGCCCGCGACGGTCCGGGAGTATCTTCGTCACTCTCTTGGCCTACCGCCCCACTCCCTGTCGGCTGATTACACGGTGTGGAAGCAGCTTGAGATGAGTCTTTATCATCTATAACGAGGCCAAAAGCTTTTCGGGGAATGCTTTCTAAACTACCGCGGTTACTGTCAGACCAGTCCCGCCCGAGGATTACGGGAAACGGAGGATCCGGGTGTACCGCTACGGTAAGCCGCCGAAGGGTTCCTCCGAGACATACGTAACACCGGGCGGTATTGTACGAGCGGATATCTCCGTGTATACATTTTAGACTGGTCTTTTTTTTAATCCATTGTTGCGGTAGAACAAAACGGCGAGCAACGACAGACACGTTACTGCCGGAATCAAACAGCGCTGTTACCATATGTCCATTAATAATAAGCTCTCCCGTATGTTTATCCGCCAGGGGATTGCTAAGGGCACACAAACACCCCCGCCATTGTCCCCTACGGTCCGCCTTGTTCCCGACAGGTCGCAAGCCAGACGGCCCGGCGACTTCGGAACAGGCTCTGGATTGCGTGGAAGGGACTGTTTTTGTAGGACATAACTCCCGGTAGTCCACAGAGCGGCTGGTCTGCCCTCCCGGTTTCACAGCCGGCCTCTGGGTTGCAGGAGCTGTAGCAGCTCGTCCAGGAATGGAATTCTCCCCAGGCCGGCTGGGCAAATTCCTGGGGTATTCGCTGTAGCAGCAAAAAACAGGCCACTTGCTGCACTATTTGCAAGGGGTCAAATCAAATGGCGTAGCCACTCACCCACCTGTTGCCAGAGAGCCATAGCCTGCTCTGACAGCCCTTTCGTTGGGTTAAACTCCCAGTCTATTATATTCTTTACCTGCCGGCCTGGGGACAGCCCATCGTTAACAGGGACCTTGGTCCCGATGGGCTCGGCTTTCCTACCCAGAAGAGCATACTGAGCCACTCGTGTGTTTTCCCCAGAAGCCAGCCCACGCCTGTGGGTCCCCTCTACCTTCTCCACGAGATGGGTTGGTAGCCCCGGGTTATGCTCGTGGAGCAGAGCCTGCACCGCCCTTCCTGACCCTCCGGCGCACTCCCTGCCCCGAAACTCGGCCCCGGTACTCACCCACCTGGTTCCTTGAAGGTCCGTGTCCCGGGTTCTTCGGGGACACCATCCTGCCGACTACGCCACTGTAATAACTGGAGACCAGAGGCGGAAAGGTTTGGGGCAGCCACCCGCTTAATGCGGTTTCCCGGCTGCAATAGAATTTGAGACATTTCAAAACAGTTGTTTATACAACAGAGTCCAAGACAGAACTGCCTGCCTAAGCAAAGGCAGTGAGCTTTATAGCTCAGAGGGCGGAAATGATGTCGTCCTCTGGGCCGGAACTGGAAGTGACATCACCCTTGGGGCCGGAACCGGAAGTGACCTCATTCTTGGGGCCGGAACCGGAGGTGGTGTGTCCTTCCTGGAAATGGCGGCTCCTGGTGGGATTTCCGGTAAGACCTGCAGAGAACTCAGAAAGAGCGTCAGCGTACCCCGCCCCCCCCTGGGCAGATGTATAAACAGTATTGTCTAAGCCCTTCAGCTGCTTCCCATGCACACGTGTGTGACAATATATATATATATATATGTGTGTGTGTATTAGGGAATCCTAACATTTTCCTGGACATTTTTCATTCTCGCATTCCCGGGAATGAAACTGCTGTAATTCCCAGGAAACCGGGAACGGCCAAGCTTGCATATAGAGCGTGTAAAAGTGTATAAATCGATCAAGAAATAACAGAGTTATAGTTGAAAATAATTAAAAGGCACGTTTTTTCAGCCCACGGTGTAGTGTTTTGCAGATTAATTTAGTCAACCAGCAGCAATCGTCAGTCTCCCGATTCCCACTAAGACTGAGCACAGTGGACTAGGAGGAGTCTGCAATCTGCAGCTCACGAATGCCAGGATGGGGCAGACTTCATTGACGTCTGTCAGACAACAGCTTTGAACAGCAACTTGAAATTGCAATGTGTTAGCCTGTTGTTTCCGTAAGAAACTTGGCATCACAGAATGATGGCAAGAATCTGGATGCATCAGTAAAAGCTGAAATGACGGGGCTTCAGAGCAACGGCAAGCCTGGGTGTTGTTTAGAACAAGTGTATCAGTATCTGATCAGGTAGATCGCGTTGCACTCAAATTTTTTTTTTTTTAAACGTTAGTGTATCATATATCCTCCCTATGGCATTTGCCACTTGATTGACATACAGGGCGGCCAGTCTGAGATCTCTTTTCTTCTAACACACACTGGTCATCCCACATGCACCCATACAATCAGAATGTGATTCAGACTACGAATGCCATGAATGTAATTACCCCGATCAACATGCTGTCAAATAAACGAACCACACGCAGTGGCGCAATGTAAAGGGCGAAACACGTGTCGCATACTTTTTGCATTATTTGACAGTAAAACTATGCAATATATATATATATATATATATATATATATATATATATATATATATATATATATATATATATAGTGAATAAGGCGCTATATAAAGTGCCCGACCTGGCACAGATTCACACTGAGGCACATGTAAATTAAACAGAACTTTTTTATTTTCTCTTCCCCGTGTCCCACAGGCCCAACACAGTCCCAAACACTTAAACAGTTCAAACACTCTTCCCCTGTGGGGCACGTCTTCCCCGTGAACCCCACAGGTATAACACAGTCCCAAAGCACCTTACTTTACACACAGCAATCCTTCCGCTTGCACCACCACTCCTCCTCCTCCTCCTCCTCCTCCTCCTCCTCCTCCTCCTCCTCCTCCTCTCAGGCAACCTCGTCCTCTTCCTCCCGATTCTGGCCCAGAGTGGTGGTTGCTGGCTCCTTTTATGGCCCTCCCGGGAGTGCTCCTGTTGCTTGCTCACCTGTTCCCAATTGCACTCCCATGTGGGCCTGATGATTAAACCAGCTGGGCTTAATTATCTATCTCAATCCCTGGCGGCCATCCTGGGTCCCCACAGGGTTGGAGAGGACTCCATTTCCCATGAAACCCTGCAGGAAACTGAGGCATCATCAACCACGGAGGCTGTCACCAAGCGTCCCGTGGGAGGTACTGAGAAGTCCATGGCTGTTACCCCGGACCATATACAGCAGGGTCGTCCCGACCGGGCATGGGACCCGGCTGTCCATTACAATACATATATATATATAGCATTCTTAATGTAGGTAGATCATTTTGACCTGGGCATTTTAAAAGTAGCTCGCAAGCCAAAAAAGTGTGGGCACCCCTGAACTAGATACATGTAGTTATATGACAGCATGAACTACTTGTAGGTAAGGTTAGTTTATTGGTGTCAACATATTGCAGTAGTTTTATTAAAAATAAGTGTCGGTCGTTCTAAATCCGTTCACATGTGAGATGCCCATGCACTCTGTCATCCCCGGGAGCCCAGGATTCCCGGGAATGACATGTGGGATTCCAGAATTCCCGGGAATGGACTCCCTAACATGTATTATATAAAAAAATCTTGGAATGAGACAAGACTTTCTCAGATAGACACTTTCACGTCCCATGAGACAAAGAGTAGATGACAAAGTAGAACGTCGTAAAGAATTTAAAAAGATTGGCGTGATACGCATGCAGAGCAGGTTAGAGATAATGAAAGTACGAAAATTCAAAAGTCTCCAAAAAAGTATACTAAAGATGGTATTAGCACAAACAAACGGAAATGATTACTCAGTGAAATAACGGAACAGTGGAAAGAGATCAAATTTATTTTTCGGATTTAAACTTTAAGTCAGAGACTTGTAGATCATTTAATTTGTGTTGTCATCAGGGAAAAGTAGCGTTTCTTTCCAATGAAGATGCGTATCCGCGAGAATTAAAAGATTTGTTGTTTGGTGAAAGTGAAATCCACACACACTGTCACGATGGCTTCTCAGAGGTGCACAGATACACAGGAGATTTTAGAGACAGAAACGTTATTCAAATACTTCAAACAAACATAAGTCTCTTTCAGGAGTGAATTGAGCTCTGTGTGTAGTCTGAGGGGACAGTTCCATCTCTCAATTAAAAGAATAGAAAATCTTCCTCTTTATAGGCGCCTCGGGAACGGGACCCCCAACAGGAGCAGAGGATGTCTGGGGAAGAAGAGAGACAAGGCAGTGAGACAAAAAGACAGACGCTGTACAGACTTTTAAATGTTCGAAGGCGCAGTGCAAGATGCAGATCACGTGGTACGGTGGCAGTGGCGTCAGCAGCAATCCAGCAGCTGGTCGAGCAAAGAGGAGGTAAAAAAGAAACTGTATTTGTTTCCCACCGTATCACCGTTTAAGAAGGGGTTTCAGAAAAGCAACCGTGTCTCCTTAGGGTGCGTACAGCCCCCCTCTTCACAACTCGAGTGGCAGAGATGCAAAGTGACTGGTGTGTAGCGCAGGCCAGTGGGGTTGGCAAGCAAAGCGAGCAGGGGGCAAACCCTGTAGCATATATATATATATATATATATATATATATATATATATATATATATATATATATATATATCTATATATATTGTCATGCATGCACGATTAGGATGCTGCGGAAGGATCATAAATCACATCGAAGGACGTTCGCTGGTTGGGAGTGGCGGGTACTAACCTTTCTTCAGTACGCTTACTTCCGCCCTTCCACCGCCATCTTCCATGACGTCAGCAGTCCCATCATCCCTCACGGTTCCTTCCCAGCATTCCTCTACTTCCGGCTCCTCCCTTATAAAAATGTCCGCCGACGCCTAGTATGGCGTCGCGCTTATGAACTGTTTAGTTTATGATGTTTGACCTGAGTTTTTTGCTTTATTGTGGAGCGTCTACAATATACGGGGCCGGAAAACCCCAAACCTTTATGCCTGTCTTTGTTGAATCTTTTACAATATATATATATATATATCTATATATGCACAGAGAGAGAGAGAGAGACAGAAGAGAAAGTGATACAGACTTCATGATTATAGACAGAAGACAAGTACATATCTGGGTGCTTTTCATTCTTGAGATTTCCTCACCTGTCACCCCTGCTGTGAAGAACAGGAGGTTGGAAGCAGGCACTACAGATCCAAATTCGATAATGTTCAGCAACACTGACTCATTCAAACGTAACTTGATTGAAAAATACAACTCAATTTAGGACAAGCAAAAGCTCAAAAATTGCAAGGTAGATTGGTGTACTGTGAACCCAGTTAGTAAACACATCACCGTAAATTCTGCTCCTGCACAGCTCAGGTGCACATGCATAACAATATGTAAATGGGGACAAATAAAGTATCATATATTTACTATTTAATGTTAATTATTACCCTTCAGAAATCCATATAATAAACCCAATATATGTTGATTTTTTACATCTTCCAGGTGTAGCAGAAGTGGGCAGATCTTGTTTCCGGAGTTGTCCAGGCGCCCCCTGGCGGTGGCCACAGACCCCAACAGGTTTGAGCTTCTAAGCCCGAAGCCCGTGGCCCTGATGCAACCCTTGCCCTCTCATGTCCCGGAGGTATAAATTGCCCTCCTCCTGGTTCTCTGCTCCTCCACGATCCCCGGTCACCCACCACAATGTTTAGCTTCAGGTGGATTTTTACCTGGTCTGTAGTGCAGGTGTTGTGGCTGCTGCTGGGAGGGTCACCAGTTTACCTCCATCTTTGTTTATGGGGAGAAAACTCAAAAAAGCATTGCAGACATCTGAAAATCCAAACAGATGGTGAGCAGGCATGGCTTTTTGACCCAACTCCCTGGGGTCGTGGAGTACCCCCATTCAGCTCCTGATCTTTTAAAAAATATTGTTTGGCTGACACCTTTATCCATTATGAGAGACACAATTGGTTACATCCATCCATCCATTATTCATCCCGCTATATCCCAGCTACAGGGTCACAGGGGTCTGCTGGGGCCAATCCCAGTTACATTTCTTTTTAATTTTTCCCCCCAGGGTCACACAGCGTCACTTGAACCCACCACCTCAGGAGTTGAAGTCCACAGCTTTAACCATGACACCACACCCTTCCTTCATTTTGTGTTAATGCCATAATAAGTTATTCTGTTGCAATCCAGGGCCTCAATCTTCTTTGTACTTTTTTTGTTTTGCCATTTAAACCGAGAAACTGAAGTAGTTATGGGGAGCTGTCTCTCTGTCTCTCGTAGTGAATCTATGTTCTCAAACTTTGGGATTTGACATGGGCATAAGACCCCCAATCGCAACAAGAGACATCAGCTCGATGGAAACAAAAATGTAAAGAAGAAAGCAAAGCACATTTATCACTCTTAAACAGAGTGCTGTGTTTATTTCAGAACTTGTCTGTAACATCTCAGCCGGTGACGGCAACATTTTGCTTGCTTACATTTCCAGAGTGACTGAATGTTAATGCAGAAGGGAATTTTCAAACAGTGTGCCCTCCATTCCTTTTCCTGGCCTTCTCTTGAAATCTGTAGTTGAAAGGATCACTACCTTTTTATTTTTGCCTGTTTATGCCTTCCGCTGGGACGTGACAAATGTCAGCTTTGAAACTGTCCCTTTTTACTGCACCTTTTAAGCCTGTAATTGGATGTTCTAACAGTCAGATTGACATGAAAGTATAGAAAAGGACAAGCAGACTGATTGCCGTGTAGGCTCTAACATGTATAACGTCATTAAAGACGCACAACCCACGCCGGCAGCATCAGGTGGAAAGTCGGTGCCTGTATCCTAACTACAGGGTCACAGGGGTCTGCTGGAGCCAATCCCATCCAACACAGGGTGCAACGCAGGAAACAAACCCCGGGCAGGGCGCCAGCCCACCGCAGGGCATCTACACTCAGTGATCCATAATGAAAAAGTGAAAACATGTTTTCAGAAAGATTTGTAAATGTTTTACCAATCAAAAACAATCAATCTCTACAAGTAACTAATTGGATGCAGCAGAGTGTAATGGCAGGCCTGCAATACCTATGAGGTTAGTCACCCAAAAAATATATTTATAAATCAAAATATTTTTAAATATGCAAGTGATCATTTACTGATATCTGTAAATAATTTAAAGATATCAGAAGGTTGCCAGTTCGAATCCCATATACGCGAAAAGTGACTCTACTCCTTTGGGCACCTGAGCAAGGCCCTTAACCTGCAATTGCTCCATCCTGCATCCAGCCCTGCAAGAAGCCCCTCCAACCTGCAGGGAAAACTCAGGGATTGGTGGCAGGATTGGCACTCCAGCCACCGTAAAAAATCTCACACTGTTCAGTGTGGTGCTGAGGCGTCACTCGTTGCTCGGCTGCACTCACGTCCCAATTCAGGTGGTCTGTCTTGTGGTGGGTGCGGCGCATGTCTCTCTCTCTCTTTCTAAAATACATTTAAAGATTGTGAGACTTCTGAACTCTTTTGAGACCCTCCCCAACGGGATGACGCAGAGACGTGCAACTGCCATTGAGCGCTGCTTGTCCGCACAAATTCACATCGCCACAGATACAACTACAGACTGACCACTGCCACGCACAAAGCGCCAGTCGCCCCATGGGTGATACCGGGCACATTATAACTTGGCCACTGACCTGACCCCGATTCTGCCTGACTGTTGTGTCTGTGTATAGTTGAATGGTAGATCCCGCTACACTAAATAACTCTGCTGTTCCTGCTTCAAGCTGAATAAAGCAGGTTATGAGAAAGTAAGACTCAGCTTTGTCTTTGGGGTTCAAGACACTGGCATACGCGTCACAAGATATTCATAAATTATTTCAAGATACCTTTACACATTGCTTAAAATGCCCCAAAGATATCATTTACAGGTATCTTTAATTTAATTCCAGGTAAGTGTTAATCACTTAAATACAAAAGTGTATTAGGGCCATGGAGAAAAAAAAAAGAATACAGACACAGTGAAGAAGAAATAAAGTATATGTCAAGATCACAGTCGACTTGTTGACTTTATTCTCGATATTTCCACTTTACTCTCGGTGCTTATGTGAAGAATAAAGTCGACATTTCCACTTTATTCTCGACATTTCTACTTTATTTTTGCCGCTTATGTCAAGAATAAAGTCGACATTTCCACTTTATTCTCGACATTTCTACTTTATTTTCGTAGTTTATATCGAGATTAAAGTCGACATGTTGACTTTATTCTTGTAGTTTGTTATTAAAGTAGAACATAACTTCACCTTAAAATGAATATTTAATTTACCAGATTTTCTCAAACCCCATCATAATTTAATGTAGCACATTAAATGCTTTGTGTTAAGTGTTCCCCGACCCAGTTGTTAATCACTACGTGCTTCCTCTTGCACTGAGGAGGCACCGGCACACAATCCATTCACTTCATGATATTCCTGCTCTCTGGACATGTAGAATGCTAAGATAAATACTTGATATCATGTTCATTAAGAAATGCATTAAAAACTGGAAGGCAGGATTACGGGCTGTGCAGCCACCAGGGGGTGCTGCAGGGGTTCCTAAGCCCGTGTGGGTGGCTCTTCCTACTTCACATGGAAGTGCAGCCGGAAATATGTCAACAAACACCTGGAGCACTTCCGGGTGGGCTATAAAAGGAGCCAGCAGCCACCACTCCTGGAACCAGAGTTGGGAGGAAGGAGACAAAGCTGGCTGGAGTGGAAGAAAAAGTATTGTGTATGTGCTTAATGCTTGTTGGGACTGTGGGAAATGGGGAAAAAAAACTTGTGTTTTTCTTAGTGTGCCTCCCTTGTCTGTCTGTGTCGGGTTAAACACTGGTATAGCGCCATCCATTGTCACAATAGATATCTTTAAACCATTTTAAGATATCCTCAAATGATTACGAGAAGAGGCTTCTCTGAGCGATTTAGAGATATACTGTATGGCAATATTTCAAGATATTGTGAATTGATTTCTCTAAGCATTTCCTGATATTTTCCGATCGTTTCCAGGCATCTTGAAATGATTTCAAGATGTCGGGTTTGGTTGTTCTGTAGGAATGGGATGCCATCCAATCAGGGCAGACTCACAGGTTTTTTGTGTCTCTGGCAGAGGTGGTCACACAGGAGACTGAAGGACTGCCGGCCTCCCTGTTGTTTGTGGTCACAGTTGTTCTTGCGGCCCTGTTACTTTTCTTGTTGACTGTATCCAGCAGGGGGCGCTAGCTCCTTTGTTGGGATGAGTTCTTTTGTAATTGTGGCGTGTTACATAACCCGAAACTATATAGATATAATATAAAAAGGCGATACCCCTCCTTTAGTTATACGGCGGTAAAAAATGACATAGATTAATGCCTTTTTATCACTATTGGACTCTTTTGATTTTATCCGGCATATTAATAAGCCAACTCACTCTTTCGGTCACACCCTTGATCTTGTTCTTACACGAGATTATTTCAGTTAATAATATTGATTTATCCGATTTTCAAACCATATTCTCTAGTCTTGATGTGCATGTCCAAAATGATGGTATCGATGATTCCGTCTTAAAATTTAATTCTTTTAGTAAAACGGTTTTAGACTCAATTGCTCCATTCAAGATACGCAGTAATTAGGGAAGACCTGCTCCCTGGCTAAATGAAACTACGCTATTGCTGCGCTGCGACTGTCGAGCTGCAGAACGGCGTTGGAAAAAACATGGACTGATTGTTTCTAAACAGATTTTTAGGACTTCTCTACTCAACCTCCAGGTTGCAGTTAAGAAAACTAAACAAGATTTCTTTGCTGATTTAGTATCCTGTCATTCTAAGAATCCTAGGGTCTTATTTAATTCAATTAATGCGGCTATTCACCCTCATTCTGTGATGGGATTATATAATAATGTTCATTCATGTGAGCAGTTTCTTTCATTCTTTGTCACCAAAATTGATACTATCTGCTGTGGCATTGTTCAAACTGGCTATGAACTTCCTACTGTTAAACAGGGCATTGTCTTAGAATCCTTTGATCTGGTCTCACTTTCACAGTTAAAAAGAACTATTGACACCCTTAAACCAGCTCCCCGTCCTCTTGATGTTGCACCACCACACGTCTTAGTGGAAGCCTTTGATGTTTTGGGTCCATCTTTACTAGCCATTATCAATGGTTCTATTAGTGAGGGGGTTGTGCCCTCATTTTTAAACACGCTGCGGTCCGTCCCCGTCTAAAAAAGGCAGAAATAGATCCTGGAGTTTTAGCCAATTTTCACCCAATTTCCCAACTGCAATTTCTGGCTAAAATATTAGAAAGAATTATTTATAGTCATTTGGTTGATCAACTTAACTCCAATAATTTATCTGAGATCTACCAATCTGGCTTTAGGCGTTATCATGGTGTTGAAATGGCCCTCCTGAAAGTATTCAATGACATCTCTATTATTGCTCACTCAGTTGGCATTGCAGTTCTTGTCCTCCTTGACCTGTCCGCTGCCTTTGACACTATTAACCATGAGATATTGCTGTTGCGGCTTGAACATCATGTTGGGCTTAAAGTGGCCGCTCTTAACTGGTTCAGGTCGTATCTAACTGGTAGACACTTTTCAGTGACTTTAAATTCCTCTTTTTCGTCTACTGCTACTCTTAAATGTGGTGTTCCTCAGGGACCCATTTTGGGTCCTATTTTATTCTCTACATACCTTCACCCTATTGGAGCTATTCTTAGGAAATGTAACATTTTTTTTCCCTGCTATGCTAATGATACTCAGGTTTATATTCCCGTCTGCAACTCTGCAATAAATCAACTGCACAACTGTCTTTCTGAACTAAGATCATGGATGAATAATAATTTTCTTGATCTGAATCAAAATAAAATGGAGGTGCTTATAGTGGGTCCATCAGCTAATGCCCAGATTGGTCTTGGACTTCTTGGCTCTTTCTCTGTCTTTTGCAAACCTCAAGTCCGCAATCCTGGTGTTATCTTTGACAGTAACCTCTCTTTTGAGAAACAAGTTAATTCTCTAGTCAAGAGTTGCTTTTTCCAGCTTCATCTATTAGGTAAAATCAAGCCTTTTTTATCTTCTAGGGATCTTGAGAAAGCTCCTCATTCTTTTATCTTCTCTCGCCTCGATTACTGCAACTCGCTGTATTCTTGGATTAGCAAATCGCTGATACGCAGGTTACAGTTGGTCCAGAATGCTGCCGCTCGCTTTCTGGTTGGCGCAAGAAAGTCTGACTCTGTTTCTCCAATATTAGATTCTTTACACTGGCTGCCTGTCAGTTTTTGATTTGATTTTAAAATCTTGTTGCTAATTTTTAAATCTTTACATGGGCTCGCTCCTGCCTATTTATATTGTGTGGTTTATACCAGCCATCCAGAGTGCTTAGATCTTCTGGTCAGTTGTCTCTTGTTGCCCCTCATACCAAGTGTAAAACTAAGGGGGACAGCTGTGGCACCTCGCGTGTGGAGCTCTTCACCTCATCACATAAAGGAGTCGTCTGCAATTCAAAACGAGTTTAAAGACTCATTTCTATTCTCTTGCATTCCATGACCTTCAGTAATGCTGATGGTTTCCTCATTGTGATTATGTAACGTTACTTCTATTTATTACTCATTTTATTTATGTTCATATATTTTATTTCTATGTATGTTATTTGTATGTTTTCTTTTATTCTATTATTGTAAAGCATTTTGGCCAAAGCATTCCTATGTTGTTTTAAATGTGTCATATAAATAAATTGACATTGACTTTGACATTGAGAAATAACTTCACTTTCTTTAATGACGGCTTAGGCGGCATAACAGATGAAGAAAGCGATGGCAAGACCTTCAGGAGAGGGGGTCATTTTCGTCGCTGCGTTGGAAGGATTTTCAGGATCAGATGACATTATCTCTCATCCGTCCGTCGGCTTCAAAGGTGTGCCGGGCAATGTTCCAAGGCTTTATACTCTTTCTTCACGTGCGGACCCCCACTTTGGCGAATCATGCCATTCCAAACAAGGCAGAGAGGATACAGTTTCATGCTGACTTTGACAAACAGAAATAGTATACAATGCCCATTTCGCAGTTGTCCCTGTCTTGTCTTCTAATGCTTGCCTGGCAGTTCTAAATGATGAGCCCCTGTGTGCTAAATCTGGCTTTGTGTTAGCTGTACATGTGAGTAGTAAGAAGAGTCAGTCAGCCATTATCCAACCTGCTATATCCTAATACAGAGTCACGGGGGTCTGCTGGAGCCAATCCCACTCAGCACAGGGCACAAGGCAGGAACAAATCCCAGGCAGGGTGCCAGCCCACCTGCAGAGAAAGAAAATTAGATTTATAAAATTATATTTGTACAGAGCACAGTGACATATTAAACATATAGACTTATTGCATTGACCTGTTTGGTTTTCTTTTTATTGTCCTTTACTTATTGTTATTTCAGCCAGTCCCAAATGTTGAGTTTTTCTTATTTTTTCCCATCAGTGTTAACACCCAGAGTATTTTGGGAACAGCAATAACACGTTTGTTAATTACTGATGGTAGGCCCCGTTAAGTCCATTTCTGGGAAGCCCATAATGACTGACTGTCACACTCGGTTTGTTTGCATGAGACACGGAGTTATCATCTTTAAGGGTAGGAGCCACTGGAGCTCTTGAATGTTGCTCCTGAGACCTGGCAGACGTGTGCATTTTTAATCAGCCTCGTCGATCTGGAGACACTTGTGACTTTGTATCAACACGAGGGCCTCAGACATCTCACAGAAGCACTTGAGCGCATTTAAAGAGACACAACACAGAGAAGTGGCAGGAATAAGGATTAAGATGGCCTCCTTGAGCCTCTTGGGTTTGACAGATGCTATAATATTTCTTGGCATTACACTCCGATTCCATGAGTCACAGATGTATGTGTGACTTCAGAAAACTGAGTGACGCCAGAGAAAGAGAGGAAAAAAAGAATGCTAGTAATTACCCACTGAGAATAAGAAGTGGCAGCGTGGCACAGTGCTTAGCTCTGCTCCTCCTTCTTTACTTTCTAGCATTAAAATAATTGTTTTAACAAATATGTCTTGCAGTGGGCTGGCACCCTGCCCAGGATTTCTTCCTGTCTTACGCCCTGTGTTGGCTGGGATTGGCTCTAGCGGACCCCCGTGACCCTGTGTTAGGATATAGCGGGTTGGACAATGACTGACTGACTGACTGACAAATATGTCCCTTACTGTATACAAATTCAGTATTCAGTACACCCCGCAAAGTCGTGGTTCATAGTTCGTGGCCTCAGTCGGTCGCAGATTTTTCTTTAGAACCTAACTAATAATTATTAGTGGAAACCGCTAAAATCCTCCGCAGTTTTTTTAAGACTTTTTTCATGGCAATACTGTACTGTAGAGCAGCATTTCTCAACCTTTAAGAATTTGCGACCATAACTGTTTTAATCGCGCCCCCACTAACGTTTTTTTGACACGTAGATGCATATTTTATTATACCTACTTAACTTTTATTGACATTTATCTAACTCTATATTTATTTTTTTAGTATCAGAATGTAGTTTAAGTTAATTTGTTTTGGTTTCAACAGATTTTTTTTCATATTTTTGATTCTTGTTTTCTTTTTTTCACATCTTCGCGCCCCCCTTTTTGTTACTTCACACCCCCTAGGGGGGCCCACTCCACAGGTTGAGAACCACTGCTGTAGAGGGAACACAAAGCAACCGTGCAAAAAAACGCAGCTTGGGATGGAGAAAGTAGCCAATCTGAGAGCGTTACTCATTTCTCCTTGCTGCTGATTGGCTGCTGCTCTGGAACGCATTTCTGGCTGATGCAGCACAGCATTCCTGTATCATAATCGTTTACCGCGTGTAGCTCGCTCGAGTGTTTCGCTGAGTGTTCTTGCATTTTCCATTTTGTTCTTCTTAAAGCCCTAAGATGCCGCCCAAATGCCCTGCACCTTCTAAGGCTTCTGGCAATGAACCTAAGCGCTGGGAAAAGTTTGAGACACTCCAGTTGAAGTTTGAACTACTGGATTTGTTCTGGGAACTAAAAAGTTATGCTGCAAACATTCCATCACAATGTTCCTCAAACCTATCAAGAAAAGCTAGCATGAAACCCCACCAGAAGAAGACCCGTAAGAAGATATGACTCCTCCTGAAACGTCTGAAGAAGAGGCGCCACCCGAGGAGCTGTAAATCCTCGGCTTTGATGTGCAGTCATTATCTTCGTTACATACCTCCATCGTACTGCACAGCTAATTCATCATCATCATCATCATCATCATCTTCAATCAATATCATTCATTATTGGTGAGTACCATACATTTTTCTGTATTTTTATTAAATTAACTTATTACGTATTTACCTTACTTATACCAAAGAAAACTTGCTTGCATGAATTCCAGTACATGTAGGGGTAACATCTGTATTTTATATTCTAACACAGCAGGAGACATAGCAGGACAGTACTGTACAGTATACGGGCTTACCTTTACATTCTTTATTTTTAGGTAATGTATTAAGCTGAATTTGAAATGAAATTAAAGTGTTTTGGGGGCATATTTAGGGTTTAAACCATAAAAATAGGCATTTATAGGCATTTTTTTGCGGTTTTTCACAATTTGCAGGTGCTCTAGGAACATAACCCCTGCGAATTTCAGGAGTCGTCTGTATTTAATCATTTATACTTGTCACAGCAGTAAAAAGAGCACTAGATAGATAGATAGATAGATAGATAGATAGATAGATAGATAGATAGATAGATAGATAGATAGATAGATAGATAGATAGATAGATAGATAGAGAAAGGCACTATATGATAGATAGATAGATAGATAGATAGATAGATAGATAGATAGATAGATAGATAGATAGATAGATAGATAGATAGATAGATAGATAGATACTTTATTAATCCCAAGGGGAAATTCACAATTCAAAAATAGTTAACTGAATTGAAAGCTATGAGACCACCAAACCCGCTACAACACAATTACAGCATATTTTGTATCCACAGGAAACATCATTTTAATAATAACATGTGACCAAATACATAAGTACTTTGTATATTTACAGTATATACTTGCATTTAAGTTCTCCCGTGGATAAGTTGGTGCTTGATTTTACCGTATAATTTCCATCCATCCATCCATTTTCTAACCCGCTGAATCCGAATAGGGTCACGGGGGTCTGCTGGAGCCAATCCCAGCCAACACAGGGCACAAGGCAGGAACCAATCCTGGGCAGGGTGCCAACCCACCGCAGGACACACACAAACACACCCACACACCAAGCACACCCTAGGGCCAATTTAGAATCGCCAATCCACCTAACCTGCATGTCTTTGGATTGTGGGAGGAAACCGGAGTGCCCGGAGGAAACCCACGCAGACACGGGAGAACATGCAAACTCCACGCAGGGAGGACCCGGGAAGCGAACCCGGGTCTCCTAACTGCGAGGCAGCAGCGCTACCACTGCGCCACCGTGCCACCCCCGTATAATTTTCAGTATTTTATAATGTCGGTCGTATAAGTCAAGTATGGAAAACTCACGCTATTGGTCCAAGAGATGATGATATGCTAACGCCCACCTGTGAGAGTAACCACGGAGCACACCTGCCTTTTTTTTTTCCTATGTATTGTGCCTACGTGACCACATGGTAATACCCAAACTATTCCGAAGCGACGTTTGCACTGTTTTGTGTTTTTGTGTCGTATTTTTGAACGGGCATATAAGTCGGGGTCTGGTTTTATTATCAATTTTTTGGGTTTTAAGACCTGACTTTTTTTTGATGTCACACACATGTGCATGGGTGGCAGCTAGAGGCCTTAAATAATTGTAGTACCATGCCAGCCCAGGGGGTGTTGAGCTGCGCTGACTTTCTCTCTCCGTCCTCTGCAGGCTATCCTGAGGAAATCCCACTAGGTACTGGCGCCATTGATGACATCACTTATGGTCCTGAAGACGCCACTTTTGGTGCCAGTGCTCCGGTTGACGTCACTTCTGGTCTTGATGACATCACTTCCGGCTCCGGTCCAGATGACGTCACTTCCGGTCATGGCTTTTAAAGCCGCTATTTTACCAAACTCTGATCAGTTCTGTTTTGGGCATTGTACCATTCACAACTCAAAGAAAAAATGCCCATTTTGCAGCCAGGGATATTATACGGGTGGCTGCCCCAAACTTTTGATATTTCCTGTGTTTTATTGTGACGGTGTGTATATAAGGTAAGTGAAAGTTGATTTATGTGTAGTTTCTCTAGCATTCATAAATTGAATTGAAATAGACATTTAATTCATAGTTCTGGAAGGTGAAGTGCAGATCATACATATACCAGACCTAAATGTCCCATCCAGGATTAGTTCTTGCCCACCAATCAGTGCCGCCAGGAAAGAATCCAGCGTGCTGCAACTCAGGAAACAGCCTGTGAAAATAAATGGACGGATGCCTTTGTGGCCGGCAAACTCAAAGAATTTTCTGTCAGTGGGAGAACATCATCTAAACAAACGGCACTCACTTGAAGGCTCCTGTTAGGTCAGCCCCTGGCTTGGTCTCCGTCGCTCACCAATCTGATCTAAATTTAGTGATTTAGCAGACCTCGATGGCACCACGGCCCCCCAAGTAATTCCTAAAGTGGTTAGACAGTGTTGTGGAATGAGTCGATGACAAGTCAAGATAAAACGTTGTACCTTTCAAGACAACAAGGGAGCCAAATTCCAGTTTTAAAACAACCCAGACAGGCACGTGGGCCACTTGGTGTGCTGACATCACTTTATTTATGCAAAGGTGACAAATGAAGCCGTCCTCACGTACCAAACTCTTGAAGGTTTCCACTATATTTCTGGTTTTTATTTGACTTTTAAGCTGTGATTTTGAGCTTCCTCTCCATAAAAGTGTCGTCAGAATGGCCAGCCAGATCAGTGGTGTACGTGATGTTCCGATAGCTATTAATAGAAGACAAAAAACAAAGAAATGTCACTGACAAAGCTTTACTTGGGTGTGCTGGGACATTTCTTCCATTTATCCGACAGGCAAAGGAGGCCTAAACAGTAGGGCCTTTCAATTAGGCCTTTTGGTGGCCCAACTCTCTTCATTCGCCACGTTTGTGTCTCCAGTTCTTAACAAGAAGTCTCAGACCAGTGCGATTTACCTCGGGCATTGTGTAGTTCATGAACGTCAGTGAATAGGACAAAATGGCGCCCGCCGCAAAACATAAAAGGAAAAAACTGTGCTCTTTCATTTACAGTGGTAAAAAAACAAAAACTAAGTCAGTGTTGTGATGTTATAAATAAGAGGAAAACACAAAGTCTCAATGACACATTCCCAACAAATGTTAAAAGTGATAAAATAAGAACAAATTCTTCTTCTTACCTTCAATCAATATTAAGAAGAGAGAAAAAAAAAACCACTATACCACTTACAGACTTGTGGTATCCCAATTCCGTTGTTCTAGAACTTTGTCCTCACTCCATGCTCTTGTTCTTCTCTGCTGCTTCTCCCTAGCAGATTCAGACAGAAAGAGAACTCGAGCACCTAACACTCTGGATTTATATGGCGTGGACCACCGGGCCCTAAGGGCTCGTTTATACTTCACGTTCAGACATGCGTTCATAGCGTTCATTTGACACGTCCTCTGAGCACGTCCTCAGAAATTAAGGCAACGAGTGTGTGAGTTGCAGTCCCAGCAAAAAGTCGGGGGACATGTGTGATCAAGTCGGATCATGACGTCAGAGTCTCTGTTTACTATCTACATGTGACGCTTTGAGGATTGTGAACACTAGGGGTCGCTGTTGCCCCGTGAAACCCACCAGACAGACGTCCAAGACACACTTGTAAAAAGCACCAAGAAGAATTTTAATATTTTTCTTCAGTTACAGTGCACAAAGCACCACACACTGCAAAAATCTTCAATAATAATACAATAATCAATAATCACAATCCTCCACTCCTCCCAGCAGCTCCGTCACTCTACCACCCAACTCCGGCTCCCTTTGCTGGTCTTCAGCGGTCCTTTACGTAGTCCATGACCTGGAAGTATTCCTCCCAGGTTAAACGCCACATCATCCGTTCCCAATTAGCCCGGAAGTACTGAGGCTTCCGACCTAGTGACTCCGAAGTACTTCCGGGTTGTCGTAACAGTAGGAGTCTCCAGGGTCTTTGTGAGCTCCCCCTGGCGGCACCCACAGCACCCAACAAGGCTGAGGAAATGAACTCCATGTCCCAGGATGCCTTGAGGGAATTCGGGGAACCGTTGCCTTCCAGCGGAGCTGCCACCTAGCGTCTCGGGGGATGCAGTGCCCTGAAAAGGCTGCCTTCCTCCATTCTTCTTTTCCAGGGACGTCCCTCACAGAATCCTACGGGATCGATGCGTCTACTTCAATGTTTGACGCATCGTGGTGAAGGAAAATGCTGACATACAAATGCATTTGTGGTGCTTTTATCTTCGAGAGTCGCATATTCCCCATCGTAATGATGCGATACGTTTTAAAAGTCTCACATACCATCTTCTGTGCCGTCTTTTTTTAGCACCATCACAACAGCATTAGAATGCACGGCAGCGTATTTGAGCCACAGAAAGAAAAATTAAGAACACAATGAAAAGGCCTATTTTGTGATTAAAGTGGAAAACGTGTCTTAATTCTCAAAATGTCCACTTTAACCTCGTACTTTACTTTATCATTGAAGTAGAGCGTCGTAAACGTCATCTTAAAAGAAACCCAGTTGTTAATGGCTACCTGCTTCTGGGGCTTCCTCCTGAACTGACAGCAACGGCAGGCGGTGATCGCCACACAAAACACATCACATTTATGAAATTCCAGTTTTCTGCACATTTACAATCCTTAGGTTTATACTTGATATCACTTTCATGATGAAATGCATCAAGTATGTATGTTACATTTTACAGATAAGTCACTAACTTCATTTCATTTAAATAATGAATACTGATAATGCTTACACTTGAGGGGGCGGCACGGTGGCAGAGTTACTGCCCCGCTGTATGGAGTCGCATCCCTGATGTTCCCCACCTGAATTTTGCGTGTTTTCCTGGTGCGTTTCCACAGTGGGCTCCGGTTTTCTTCCAAGGGCACAAAGCTTTGGGGATTTGGTGATACTAATATGATGCCAGTGTGTATGTGAGTGCTTGTGTTCACCATGCGATGAGCCGATGCCCCGTCCAGGGATTGTTTCTGTCTTGTGCCCGATGCTAGCTGAAATGGGCACACCCCTGGACTGTTGGATGTAATCATTAAACATCTTTTTCAGAGCTATTACGGCAAGGTGTCCTCAGAATTTAATGGATGTTTCAGGCAATTCACCGGAAGGGACGTCATCAAGGCCTGGCGGAATTTCCCGTGAACGGTCTGCAGGAAAGTGAGAAAAAAGGTCAGTGCACTCCGCCACCCCCTGGTCTGGCATGGAATTACTCTCATTTAGACCTTTTAGTTGCCTCCCATGCGCACGTGTGTGACACGGTTTTCTCACAGTGATGATATCTTGCACTGCCACCTGGTGGAATCTTCCAGATTTACGTAAAGTACGCACACAAGAATAAACAGTACAACGCTTGCATGGCAGTAGCATCCACTGGAGCATGCATCGTGTTGCGTGAAGTTTAAACCCGGCCTAACCCAACACAGTGTGGTCCCCGGCCAGGACGCCCAGGAGGACGTGAGGAGGGCTTGTGCCTCCTCCAGACCGCGAGGGGGCGTCCGTCCTGGTTCTGTTGGGAGCCACGGGTCGAGGGCATGGAAGCCCTACCCTGTAGGGGCCCGTGGTCACCGTCAGGCGGCGCCCCGATGCCAGTTTATCCCGTACGGTCCTCAGCTGGGGCTGGAGCCCGGCCGGGACGCTTTGGAGGACCAGAGGAGGGCAAGTGCCTCTTCCAGACCGAGTGGGGGCGTCCGTCCTGGTTATGCAGGGGGCCTCGGGTAGGGGGCTTTGAAGCCCAGCCCTGTAGGGACCCGTGGCCACCGCCAGGCAGCGCCCCAGTGCCTAATTGCCTAATTGACCGGGGAGACACGGACGGCTTCCGGGTGCGCAGCCGGCACTTCCGCCACACAGGGGTGTGGCCACCGTTAAGTGCCGGGAAGCAGCTGGAGCCCATCCGGCTCCCCATAAAAGGGGCCGCCTCCCTCCAGTCGGTGGTGGAAGTCGGGAGGAAGCAGACGGAACTAGAGAGAGAGGACGGGAGGCGTAGGGCTTCCATGCCCTCGACCCGTGGCTCCCAACAGAACCAGGACGGACGCCCCCTCACGGTCTGGAGGAGGCACAAGCCCAGTCCAGCACCCACTTTTCTCCGCTCCCCACAGCACAGTACATAAAGCGCCACACACTTCTCTCTTCTTTCTTTTTTCTTTGTCCTTCTCCACCTCTCCTCCTGGCAAGCTTGGTCCTCTTTCACCTGATTCTGGCTCTTGGAGAAGTGGCTGCTGGCTCCTTATAAGCAAACCCTTGGAGTGTTCCAGGTGGCTCATAAATCGGACCTGCAATCACTACCATATGTGGTGAGAACCCAACGTAGGGCTCTGCAGCTCCCCCTGGTGGCCCCCATGGAACCCAACAGGGCTGTGCCAAACTCCAACTCCCAGCATACCCTGCAGGAATCCATGTTGCTTCAGCCACCCAGGAAAGCTGCTGTCTAGTGTCCCGGGGAAGGTATTGCCCTGCTGTGCTCCCTCTCCCGATCATTCCATGCAACAACAACAACATTTCTTTCTAGCATGTTTTCATACAAATGATGTAGCTTTACAAGATGAAGAAAGAAAAAATATAAAAATAAAATTAGGCAATACTAAGTAACACATAATAAGGTAAAGTCCAATGGCTGGGAGGACAGAAAAAAAAAATCCAGAGGGCTAGAGAAAAAAAACCAAAACAAAATCTGTAAGGGTTCCAAGGCCACGAAACCACCAAGCCCCCACTGGACATTCTACCCAACATCAATGATCTCAGTCACTCCTCATAGTTTTCAGGCTTCACATGGAAGAATCAGATCAGTGTTTCTCAAACTGTGGAGCGGACCACCCTAGAGGGCACAAAGTAACAAAAAGGGGGGCGTGAAGATGTGGAAAAAGAGGACAAGAATCAGAAATATGAAAAATATATCTATTGAAACCAAAACAAATGAACTTAAACTACATTCTGATACTAGAAACATAAATATAGAGTTAGATAAAAAGTCGATAAAAGTTAGGTAGGTATAATAAAATATGCATCTATGATATATCAGTAATTAAAAAAGAACAAGTTGGTATTAGTGGGCTCCTTTCAAAAAAAGTTAGGGGGGTGCGATTAAAACTGTTATGAAAACTCGGGTCGCAAATACTTAAAGGTTGAGAAACGTTGAATTAGATGATGATAGTCAAGTGGACCTCTGGCCTTCAATCCATCAATGTAGGGACTGCATGGTGCCCTGATCAGTTGGTGGTGGCTTAGATCACCATCACAGAAAACAGAAAAAGAACAGCAGAGAAAGTAGGGGTTAGTGCAGATTGTAGAGCCATGATAAAAATGATAATTCAATGCATACACAGAATATCAGGGTTACACTAAAATGAAGCTATGAGAAAGCCATGTTACAGGAATGAGTTTTTAGTAGTTTTTTAAAGTGCTCCACCGTATTAGCCTGGAGAATTTCTATCGGTCAGCAATTCCAGATTTTAGGTGCCAAACAGCAGAAGGCCGCCTCAGCACCTCTTTTAAGTTTAGCTCTTTGAATTCTAAGCAGAAACTCAGTTGAAGATCTAAGGTTACAATTTGGAGTGTAAAGTGTCAGACATTCTGAAATATCAGGCTGAGCGAGATTATTGAAGGCTTTGTAAACCATCAGCAGTATTTTAAAGTCAATTCTAAATGGCACAGGTAACCAGTGTAGTGACATCAGAACTGGGGTGATGTGCTCAGATTTTCTTTTCCTAGTTAAGATTCTGGAAGCTCCATTCTGCATGAGTTGTAACTGATTGATGTCTTTTTTAGTAGTCCTGAGAGGAGTGCGTTACAGTAATCTAGTTGACTGAAAACAAAAGCGTGAACAAATTTTTCAGCATCTTGCAAAGTTATAAGGGATCTAACCTTTGGCTATGTTTCTTAAGTGAAAAAATGCTGTCCTGGTAATCTGATTAATATGTGATTTAAAATTTAGGTCAGAGTCAATAACTACCCCAGGTAATGGTCGTGGACACCCGTCACGATGGTTATGGGGTTGTCAGGGCCAATCCCCTGTGCTGCTCCCTTGAATAAGAGCTCACGCTGCACCACGTTTCATCTCCCAGAAGCCAACTCTTAGAATGAGTTCCCACTTGTGCGCACACACACCTGACCACCCACAGATGGACACACTCACTCTCACTCTCTCTCTCTCTCTGGGTCTCTCCCTTTGGTTAACATTCTATAAACTCTTTTTCCCAGACCCTCAAATACTCCTACAGCTCTTTTTCTAACTAAAGAACCTTTGTTCATTTTTAGCACCCGAGATACACAATCATACAGCTGCTATGCCACAGGCTTTCATCACGGCACCTCTTCTTCTTCTCAAAAATGTAAGCTCCTTTCTTATAAATATTTACATATAAACCAGTCTATAAATAATTATATGTTATCTCTCATGACGTGTCCCATCACAGAAGTAATTCAACACCAGATCTGAGTGAGCCAGAAGAAGCAAAGGACTTCATGAACATCTCTATATATACAGTGCCCTCCATAATGTTTGGGACAAAGACACATTTTCCCTTGATCTGCCCCTCAGCTCCACTGTTTAAAGTTACACATCAAACAATTCTGAGATTGTGATGAAAGTGCACATTGCAGACTTTCATTTAAGGGCATTTGCAGATATTTTGGTCACACCATTTAGAAATGACAACACCATGTAGGTATCATAATGTTTGGGACAATTTGGCGTCACAGGTGGTTGCGATTCCTCAGTTGCGTTTCATTACTTCATAAGATACCTCGGCTTGCTTCTACCCTTTGGAGTCTGTAGCTGCCATTGTTCAACATGAAGACAAGAGCTGTGCCAATGAAAGTCAAAGAAGACATTACGAGGCTGAAAAACAACATTAAAACCATTAGAGAAACCATCAGGAAAACCTTAGGATGACTGAAATCAACTGTCTGGAATATTATGATGCTTCAACCTTGACATGGACAATTTCGCTATATGTCCCAACTAGGGAATCCATTCCCGGACGGGTTTATCCGTTCCCTGGAAAATCGGGAATCCTGCATGTCATTCCCAGGAATCCCAAGTGCCCGGGGATGACACAGTGCACGGGCATCTCACATGTGAACGGTTTTAGAACGACTGACACTTATTTTTTAATAAAACTACCACAATATGTTGACACCAATAAAAGACTAACCTTATCTACATGCTGTCATATAAGTACATGTATCTAGTTAGTTGCGGTAATAAAAGCGTAGAAAGCACAACGTGTCCAGCATGCGGGCGTCCAGGCGAGAGCGTACATTCATGCAGAGTAAGCCAGCCACTGAGTAAGCATGCTCTGTCTCTACTGAAGTAGACAGCACAGTCATCAGATACTGATACACTTGTTCTAAACAATGCCCACGCTTGCCGTTGCTCTGAAACACCGCCATTTCAGCTTCCAGTTTCTTGTCATCATTCTGTGATGGCAAGTTTCTTGACACAGATAATGCGGATGCAACAGACTGATGCATTCCAATTTCAAGTTGCTGTTCAAAGCTGTTGTCTGACAGACGTCAATGAAGTCTGCCCCATCCCGGCATTCGTGAGCTGCAGAGTGCAGACTCCTCCCAGTCCACTGCGCTCAGTCTTAGTCGGATCCGGGAGGCTGACTGCTGCTGGTCTGTTGTTGACTGCATTAATGAGCAACACACTACACCGTGGGCCAAAAAACCGTGCCACTTAATTATTTTCAACTATAACTATTTTTACACATTTACATGCTATATATGTGAGCTTGGCCGTTCCCGGGAATTATATCGGTTTCATTCACGCGGGAATGAAAAATGTCCAGGAATCCCGGGCTCCCTAGTCCCATCTTTATGGAACCCCTTCCAGAGATATTGATAGATTGAATACGAGGGGTGTCAAGCTAAAGTTATAAAATGGGATTTATCATAAAATGGAATGCACCTTCAAAAAACTGCTTGTGTCATTTGTCAATGTTTCCACCCTTCTCAACGCACTTGTGCCACCTGCCTGGAAGTGCCAGCAGAATAAAAGGTTTTGCCTTGTCCTTCCTAACCACTCGTGCAGCTGAGTTCTTGTCAAACACTAAGTGCCGAGGGGTTCTCCAGTCACTAGGGCAAGTTACTGAGACTCACTGGAGACCGATGTGAAGCCTGCTATTTGATCCAAGATGGTGGGGACTGCTGTCTTAAGGAGTCCTTTTGCTGCAAGACAACGACACACACACTGCAAACTGAAGTGTGACGTATTGCCACATCCTCCATATTCGCCAGATTTGACACCGTGTGATTTCCACCTTTTTTGGACTGCTAAAAAATCATCTGAGTGTTTTTCGATTCAAGACAAATGATGATGTGAAGAAAGTGGTGCACGAGTGGTGGCGAGGACAAGACAAAACCTTTGATTCTGCTGGAATCCCAGCAAGGGACGCAATTGCATTGAGAAGGGTGGATACGATATTGGGAAATGACATGATCAGTTCATTCCATTTTCGAATAAATCCCATTTTCTAATGTCAGCTTGACTCCCCCTCGTAATATAATTTACATAATATCAACAAAATAATAGTAGGAAACAGACGAGGCGAAAACAATCGTATTATCTCAAGTGTATAAAACTATACAAGCATAAATGGCAGCAAACCAAATCCATGAATGCACCGCCACCCCCGACACCAACAAATACAGCCATCCATCATCCAACCCGCTATATCCTAACTACATGGTCACGGGGGTCTGCTGGAGCCAATCCCAGCACAGCACAGGGCACAAAGCAGGAACAAACCCTGGGCAGGGAACACACACCCACACCAAGAACAATTTAGGATCACCAATGCACCTAACCTGCATGTCTTTGGGACGAAACCCACGCAGACACGGGGAGAACATGCAGACTCCACACAGGGAGGACCTGGGAAGCGAACCCGAGTCTCCTAACTGCGAGGCAGCAACGCTACCACTGTGCTACCGTCCAACAAATACAGTATGTAAATAACTTGAAATAAAAAACTCCTTTGACACAGCCAACCCACAAAGTCCAAGCAGTTCTGATGCTTATAGAAGTCATTTCCCTTATTCTCTTTTTCCCATTGTCTCCAAACGCATTTTTCCAGATAAGCAGATTTCGCTTTTAGCTCTCCCATGTTAATGATTCCTGACTGTCCTTTCCGCTTCTATTCCAGAGAGGTTTGACCAGCAAATCTTCGAGGTGACCACCTCTATAAGTGGGTGAGGCGATCGTTTCTCTGGCCATGGACAGTCTTTGTTTCCTGTTTCTTCCCATTTTTTTGAAGTTGTGTTGAAAACCTCCTTGCTTTTGCCTTTCACTGCCTGTTTTAACTGTAACATAATGTTCTCCATGGCAACTCCCGGAAGCTACAGCAACAGACCACACCCCTCCCAAAGGTCCTCCTTACGACCGTCTACCCAAGGTGCCTGATTCCCCCCACCACTATCATATTATTGGTGCTTGGGTAGTGAGAGGGTTTACATTGAAGACGGCAAAGAGACAAAAGGCAAATCAGATAACATTTATGTGGCAGTGCTACAATATCATGAAGAAGAAAGAACAAACATACTGGTGAGCTCAGTAATCACAAAGGGACTGGTAGGCCAAGGAAGTCCTCCACTGCTGATGAGAGAAGAATCCTCACTGTGGTCAAGAAAAAGGCCCCCAACGCCTATCTAACAGATCAGAAACAGGAGGCCGATATGGATGTGTCAGAGACGACTATCAGCAGAAGTCTTCAGGAACAGAAATACAGAGAACACACTGCAAGATGAACACCACCAGAAACAGGATGGCCAGATTACAGGTTGTGACGAAGGAATTCAAAGAGCCTGTAGAATTCTGGGAGAAGGTCTTGTGGACAGAAGAGACAAAGATGAACCTCATCAGAGTGATAGCAAGATCAAAGTGTGAAGATGAAAAGGAACTGCCCTTAGATCCAAAGCAGACCAAGTCATCTATTAAACATGGCAGTGGAGATGTTATGTCTTGGCCATGTATGGCTGTCACAGGTCCTGGCACACTTTTCTTCATTGATGACAGAACTGCTGACAGCAGGCACACAATGAATTCTGAGGTGTGTAGAAACATCTGATCTGCTCAAGTTCCAGTGAATTCCCACAAACTCAGTGGACAACAATTCATCCTACAACAAGATAATGAGCCAAACACACTGCTCAGGAGTTTTTCAAAGCTAAAAAATGGAAAATTCTGGAATGGCCAAGCCAGTCACCTGATTTCAACCTAACTGAGCAGGCTGCATTGGTAGCTTGGCAGAGCAACACCAGAGAAGAACCTCAGCACCTGGTGGTGTCTATGAATGGCAGACTTCAAGCAGTCATTGCATGCTGGGATATGCGATAAAGAACTAAATATGACGACGGCTTTAACAGACTTGCCATTGCTGTGATGTAAACATCATGGTGCCCTGAAATGGGGGGACCGTGTAGAAAAAGTGTTGCGTCAACGAAATGTATGTAAATACACTGCAATGTGCACTTTAATCAGTTCTAAATTGTTTGATTTAGAATTTTAAACTGTGGAGCAGATTGGGAAAATCAAGGAAAAATGGGTCTTTGTCCCAGACATTATAAAGGGCACCGCAGGTGCTGACCTTTTGAATACTGCCAGGGAAATCAGTAATAAAAAAGTGTTTAGATTTGCCATTATAAATAGCTTCAAAAGATGGATGTCTTTTATTATAACAAGCTTGAGGGAGGAGTTTATGTGCACCGGTCAGTTCAGGCTGAGCAGACTAGAGAATACAACAAAGCAACAGTCTTACATAATTTGGGCTAATTTGCATAAGATAATCAAAGAGACGCATCTGTTTGAGCCAATCAGCATACAGAAAAATGGTATAATATTTACCACACCTCTGTCTTTTGCATACCTACCTGTGAGAAAGACCCACTTATGTTTAATAATTATGGACTCGTTTCAAATGTACCCTTTCTGTCACTGAGACAATGTCTGACTTGTGTTTCCGAATGGATGAGTAGTAATTTTCACAAACTAAATAAAGAGAAAACATAAATTTTAGTGATTGGCAATTATGGATATAATGAGGTTATTAGAAATAAACTTGATGCATTAAGATTAAAATCAAGACAGAGGTAAAGAATTTAGGGGTAACTATTGACTCTGACCTGAATTTTAAATCACATATTAATCAGATTACTAGGACAGCATTTTTACACATAAGAAATATAGAAAAAGTTAGACCTCTTATAACATCGCAAGGTGCTGAAAAATTAGTTCATGCTTTTGTTTTTAGTCGACCAGATTACTGTAACACACTCCTCTCAGGACCACCAAAAAAAAAAAGACATCAATCGATTGCAATGAGGGCAGAATGGAGCTGCTAGAATCTTAACTGGGAAACGAAAATACAAGCACATCACCCCAGTTCTGATGTCACTACACTGGTTACCTGTGTCATTTAGAATTGACTTTAAAATACTGCTGATGGTTTACAAAGCCTTCAATAATTTCACTCCATCCTATATATCGGAATGTCTCTCACCTTACACTCCAAATCGTAACCTTAGATCTTCAAATACATGTCTACTTACTTTGTAGAAATCCAAGAGCTAAACTTAAAAGAAGTGGTGAGGCGGGTGGCCTTCTGCTGTTAGGCACCTAAAATCTGGAATAGCTGAACGATAGAAATTCGCCAGGCTGATAAAGTGGAGCACTTTAAAAAATTACTAAAAACTCATTACTTTAACATGGCTTTCTCATAACTTCATTTTAGTTTAATCCTGATGCTCTGTATATACAATTAATTATCATTATTATTCATGGTGGCTTCAAAATCCATACTTACTCCTACTTTCTCTTTTGTTCTTTTTCCTGTTTTCTGGGGTGATGACCTGCGGCACCACCACCTGATCAAAGCACCGTGATGTCCCTACATTGATATTAAAGGCCAGAAGTCCTTCTGACCATCATCATCACATTCTTCCATGTGAACCCTGAACACTATGAGGACTGATGGAGGTCATTGATATTCGGTAGAATGCCTAGAGGGGTCTGGGTGGTCTCGTGACCTCTGAACCCTTGCAGATTTAATTTTTTTCTACAGCCGTCTGGAGGTTTCTTTTTTTTCCTGTTCTCCCTGGCCATCTGACCTGACTTTTATTCTATGTTAATTAGTGTTCCCTAAGTTTGATTATTTATTCTGTCTTTTTTCTCTTTCTTCATCATGTAAAGCACTTTGAGCTACACTATTTGTATGAAAATGTGCTATAGAAATGAATGTTGTTGTTGTTAAAATACTTGAAAATGTGGTCACCAGGCAGCTTCATCTTTACCTTACAACATTACAATTTGTTTGAGTCTGGTTTCCACATCGGTCATCGTACAGAAGCCGCACTAATTTGTGTTGTAAAAGAGATTCTGATATCCCCTGATGAAGGAAATTCCACTATAATAATAAAACTGGTGTTATAGAATTGTTATAAAGACCAAAAGAAGCCTCTGTTAATGTCAAGAGGGATGAGTAATCAATGCATTTCTGCAGTACCTAAACTAATGTGTTTACCCACTTTATTGTGTTCGAGATTTAATATAAAATGGATAGATTTGCCATTTGTGTCCATCAATCTACACTCAATAACCCAGTCATGGCAAACCTATCACACGCGTGTCAAAGGTGACGTGTCACAAAAACCAAGCACGAGTCTGCGGCAGCCACCTGTGTAATATTCCCTGGCTGCAAATGGGTATATTGCTAGCACTGATGGAGTCCAAAACAGAACTGATTAGGTTAGTCAAATATGGCTCCTTTAAAGGCCAGCAAAGGAAGTGAAGTCATCGAGGGCGGAAGTGGAAGAGTCCTCTGCCGTAGGTTCGGACCCAGATGTGACAACATTCAAAAGGGCCGGATCCGGAAGTCTCTTTGGCCATGGATTCTTCACCGGAAGTGATGTCATCCAATAGTCTGGAGCCGGAAGTGACATCACTAGGGTCAGGCGGAATTTCCCTTGAATTGTCTGCAGGAAAGTGAGAAAAAAGTGCAATTACCCCCGGTCTGGTGTGGAATTACTCTCGTTTAGACCCTTAAGCTGCCTCCCATGTGCACATGCACAAGTTTTGGATGACACCCCAGCCTTCATCAACACCCAAAGAAACTAAACAAATAAAAATATAAGACCACGCACCATCCAGAGCTTGAAATGGATTTTCACCTTCCGTATCAGCACAACATTTGTCATCACGGCAGTCGCACAGTTCAGTTGACCTTTAAAGGCTGCACTGGAAGTTCATTTTAATGGCACAAGTGCAAGATCTGCACCTCCTAAATGAGCGCACTGTCAGCATTTGTTTGAAATCTGCTTTTAAATTTGTTGCTCATGTGAAGTGCATTGAATTATTTTTTTGCCAGGAGCCAAATCAAGAAGTACGGGAACTCTGAACCGCACAATGAAAAACAAATTGTGTGATAATCCTTATCTCGTATGTATCCCGTATGTACTACGTTTGTGATATTTTCACATACACGTGGGATATTAGGAGATAAGGGTTATCACAAATTTTATTTTCATTGTGTGGTTCGGAGCTTCCCTAAACAACACTGCTGCAGAGGTAATGAAGTTATTAACGTCAAAGACTATTTCGGTATACAGTCTCAATAGAGTCTGCCAAGGGCACTGCTGACATTGATTTCTCTCCGTGGTTACATTACGGCAATAGGCAAGTAGTCTGCATTTCTAAGCATGTGCTGTTTTACATTTCTCTCAACTGTCCCTCTTAATCCCTCCTAAAACTGGTTTACTTTCTGCATTATACTTTTACGAAACCTTATTCTAGACATTAAAATGGACAAAAGAAACCAACTGACGGATGAAGTTAGCCCTACTTGTTTGGGCTTGAAGTGCACAAAGTACCTACTTTCAATTTCGGACTTCTCTATTAAAACTCAGCAACAAAATGCCATTGATTAATGTCAAACCAAATGCAACGTGTTTCATATTTTTTTTTTTAGTTCAATTCAAAATTACAATTATCTTCTTCTTCTTTCGGCTGCCGTTACGGGTTGCCACAGTGGGTCATCTCCTTCCATATCCTCCTGTCCTCATCATCTTCCTCTGTTACACCCATCACCTGCATGTCTTCTCTCACCACATCCATAAACCTTCTCTTAGGCCTTCCTCTTCTCCTCTTGACTGGCAGCTCTATCCTTATCATCCTTCTCCCAATATACCCAGCATCTCTCTTCTGCACATGTCCAAACCAACACAATCTCGCCTCTCTGACTTTGTCTCCCAACTGGCCCACCTGATCTGACCCTCTAATGTCCTCATTTCTAATCCTGTCCATCCTTGCCACACCCAAAGCCAATCTTATCATCTATAACTCTGCCACCTCCAGCTTTGTATCCTGTACCACCATCTCCAGCCCATATAACTTGCTGGTCTCACTACCATCCTGTAGACCTTCCCTTTCACTCTTGCTGATACCCGTCTGTCTCTAATCACTCCTGACACTCTTCTCCACCCACTCCACCCTACCTGCACTCTCTTCTTCACTTCTCTTCCACAATCCCCATTACTCTGTACTGTTGATCCCAAGTATTTAAACTCATCCACCTTCGCCAACTCTACTCCTCGCATCTTCACTACTCCACTGACCTCCCTCTCATTCACACACATGTATTCTGCTCAAAATTACAATTAACATTAGGGTCATTTTTTAGTGCACAATTTTAAGCCCAATTATTAGTGCACATATAATATTGTGGCGTTCCAGCCAGGTTGAAGCCCCCCCTTTTTTTTTTTTGGAGTGACTGTTGGGTCCGATTGAGGGAGGGCGGAGTACAGCGCGGGGGACTGACAGCCGGGGTGTGATTGATGTGGTAAGGAGGGGCGGGACCTGGGACCCAGGACCCAGGGGGGGGTGGGGTGGCGACAGAGACCCGGGATGGGAGGATGGTCAAGAGGTTGGTTGGAGAGGGAGCTAGAAGGTTGTGTGGTGGGGTTATGAAGTCAGTGTTCTTTTTCTTGATTGTTCAAGTAAACGTTTGTGAGGCTTTACTACGTCTGTCTGTTTTTTTTTTTTAAATCTTTTCCGAACCTGACGCGGAGGTCGCTACAACATTCTCTATTGCAAGGCACTGGTTTTTCTTTTACTTTTATAATACATAGCATCACACATGATTGGGTTGTCCATCCATCCATCCATTATCCAACCCGCTATATCCTAACTACAGGGTCACGGGGGTCTGCTGGAGCCAATCCCAGCCAACAAAGGGCACAAAGCAGGAACTAATT
The DNA here is from genome assembly GCF_016835505.1 of Polypterus senegalus. NCBI lineage: Eukaryota > Metazoa > Chordata > Cladistia > Polypteriformes > Polypteridae > Polypterus > Polypterus senegalus. The sequence goes on along the minus strand of NC_053164.1, from coordinate 12,738,005 downwards.
ACATGACCATCGCAGGAGACACACACACATACACACACCAAGCACACACTAGTGTCAATTTAGAATCGCCAATGCACCTAACCTGCATGTTGGGGAGGAAACCCCCAGAGACATGGGGAGAGCACGCAAACTCCACGCAGGGAGGACCCGGAAGCGAACCACCGTGTGATTGGGTTGTATTTCTTTTTAAATAAGTAAATATCGTGAGGTTTCTAAACTCTTTACGGACTCCCACCAACTGGGGCGACATGCCGAAGAGCATCCTGAAGCGAGATTGTCGCGTCTGTGGAAGACAGTTTATCCATCGCTGGGGCAACCGCAGGCTCCCAGTGCTGCAGCGACTCGCCGAAAAAGCAAATCCAAGCCAACCGTGGTTGTGCTATAAGTGCCCGTCGTCGATGGGTGATGCAAGGAACATTCGAAATGCAGGGAACAGGATTGGCCACTAACCTGATGGAGACCCTGCCTGACTGCTGTGTTTAGGAGAGTGGTAGGTCCCCCTTATGATAAATAACCGTGCTTTTCTTGTCTCAAGCAAAAATTAAGCTGGTTTTGCTAAAATACTGAGACTCAGTCTCATGTTTTGGGGTGCAAGAAAAGGACTCACATGTCACAATATGTGAAGAATTGTTTCTCTTTTGTTTAGCAGGGGTGATCCGCCAGCATATTCAATTTAGGTATTTTCTGAATTTTTGACACATTGAGCCCATAAGGTTCACCATCACTGCAATAACCCATAATAACAAAGTGAAGGCACATTTTCAGAAAGGTTTGCATGTCATTTACAAATCAAAAATCTCTTATTGACAGAAGATTTCAGACCCTCTGCTGTGCCACTCCAAATGGTGCTTAGGTGCCTCCTGTTTGCTTCATTTGTCCTTGAGATACGTCCAGAAGTTGATTGGGGTGAAGTGAACTGATTAGAAATCATTTAGAAAGGCCCACACGTACCTGTGTGTAGATGGTCTCACAATTCACACTGCATCTCAGGAGAATTAGCAAGCCGCAAAGTCCAAGGACCTCTATGCAGACCTCCACAATCAAATTAGGGTGAGGCACTGATTGGAGCAAGGGGATAAAACCAATTTTAAAGCTCTGACTGCTCCTGGGACCCCATAATTGTGAAATGTAAGAAATTTTGGAAAGAACCCTGAGAAGGAGCTTGGTTAGGGGGGTGATCAAGAGCCTAATGGTCAAAATAGTCATCTGCTGAAATGGGAGAACCTGTTGATATGATGACTTTCTCAGCCAGCACTTCATTAATTAGGTGCCTATGGCATTGTGGACAGATGCAAGCCATTCTTCAGTAAAAGGCATATAGTTGCCTAGTTGGATTCTG